>NW_025870106.1:0-3551 GCF_002878395.1 Capsicum annuum
GGTATATCGGTTAGATAGAAAATTCCCATAATTTTACGTTACAAAATCAGGACTGTCAGACACAGTCAATCAGTCTCAGTATTAGAACTTAGATGGTTCTTCAAATTTCAGGATTGTCATATACAGTCAACTCAAATATAGTTCAGAACTCAGATAGTTTCATCAGATTTAGGACTGTCAGATACAGTCACTCATGTTATCTATTATATTCAGATTTAGTAATTATGTTATCACAGTATTAGTGTCAGTTGTTATGTCTCTTGCATGTATTCTCATGCCCATGATAGTTAGTCAGTTATTATTATTGTTCATGCAAATAAACCCTATGTATTCAGCCAACCTCACATGCATACCAGTACATTCAAAGTACTGACGTATTTGCGTTATGGTGTCTTATACCATAGGTTCAGAGACACGAGCTCCAGAGCAACAATAGAGGCTATTATCTCATTAATCAGTTTATTAGTTGGAGATAGTTGGGGAAATGTCTCATCAACTCCTTACTCAGATAGTTCAATCAGTTAGAGGCTTTATAGACTATCATATTTCAGAATTCAGTATGTTTAGTTTTGTTTTGGGTATTCTATTACCCCATACAGATGTTATATCATTCAGATCATGATCAGTATTGAACCTTATGGCCTTTCAGTTCATGTTTCTGCATTATAAAGTATTTTATGCAGTATACAGGTACAGATATCATTCATGGGTAAGCTTGTGGTCCTTTGGGGTTATGAGCACCGTGTAGTGTTCCAGGTACAAAATTTGGGTGAATATAGACATATTCCTTAAATACTCCTTAAACTAAATACTCTCCAATACTGCGCTCTATTTGAGGCTACTTATAATCTTTACATGGGCACTGATAACTCTATTAACTGAAGTCTAAGCAGAACATAAGTCTCTCACTATGTTTAAGCCTATTGGAATCTACAAAGTGCACAAATAACGTTGTGATGCTAGTCTGAGTAATAAATTCAACACACTTTACATTTTTACAACTTCTCACTCATAAATAATTGTTATTACCTCTTCCACAACTACATTCAACCTCTTTCTAACCATTCACTAACGCGCAATGCATTTATCTACTTACACACCAACATGACATTCAAGACTATCATAATAGCTACATATGAACATCTAAACAATACCCATAAAAACATGTTTCTCGTATTCTCTAATACCTCTATCAATAAAAACTTCCAAGAGTTTTCCCTAAGAAAACAAACACGAGGTTTCAACTAACCATGGCGTGTATTAAAACCCTTGCCTCAATAATTATTTAAACCTACGGCCTCATGTAAAACACATAAGGAAAAAATTTCCTTAACATGAAACATTTACTGTCACATATGTAACCAAATTACTAATCGCCACCATTATTGCATAAGGGGAAGTCACTAAAAGGTTAGAACATAACGACCTGAATCATGAAAGAATAGCTTTGACACTTAATTAAGTCTTGAGGAATAAAGTATCAATGACATAAATTCATCAAAGAGGTCTAAACTAAGGGCAGGCATGACATAAATCTGAATTTCATTAATCACAAGGAGTTTAGCATGAGTACTGGAACTGAACATACTGTAAAGAATAAGCACATTAGTCATGAGTTGCATGACCTGAGTTTCAAGTTCCTGAATTCATGGAACATGATTCGTACTATTGAGTCAACTGAAACTCTTCATACTAGGATCTAGAGAGTATATGATTTTCTATAAGGTGCATGAATATGTGCTATGATCATAGGGCTCACATGTAAGTCATGGGTAGATATCATGATAACTGAAGTAGAAATACTAAAATAAGCATGTGTATAGCCCCGAGTCTATACCCCGAATGCCACACGGTGCTTATGACCCTGAAGGACGACAAGCTAACTCATGAATGATACCTGCCGTGAGCACTACATAAAAATACTAAAATAATGTAGAAATAAGGTTGAAATTACAAAAGGTTTATAATCTAAATACTAGTGAATATAGAAACGGAATAATATCATCAGAAAAGCTGAATACTTTCTGAACTAGTCTAGTCTGAAAAGCGTATAACAGAAATTTTCAGATGTGAAGTTGATGGGAGAATCCCCCAAGTAACTCCGTCTAGTAAAATACTGAATCTACTGTAATACTAAAATAGAAAAATATCCTTAATAGATGAGGACTCACTACTGAATCTGTTGCTGCTATTTGAATCTGACTAAGCGCAGTTGAGAACCTGAGCATCTAAACCTTTGAAATGAGATATCATAGCACTAAGAGAAAGTATACATCAATACATAGAATGTACTAGTATGCTAGATGAGGTAAGGCTGACTGTAAGGGTTTATATGCATGAACAGTAACTAACTGAATGATATGGAGTAACTGAATAAGAGAACATGGGTAATTGAAATTACAGTATATATTAAGTATACAATACTATGTATATACATGTAAGCACTATATCTGAGATTTGACTAAAGGTTAGTTCTAATAACTGAGTTATTGATAACTAAGTAATTGATATATGAGATTACTAATAACAGAATTATTAATAACTGGGTGACTATTTCTAACAGTCCTAATTCTATAGAACTAAGCTAAGTTATATACTAAGGAAGAAATTGAATATGTGGGAGGTAATCATCTAACCGACATGACCTTGTCTAAATGAATTAAGGTCCAACCTATAACCCCAGCTGGAAGGGTGCCAGTATTATACCATGGGTAAACACAAGTTGAAGTGTCACCATCTTTTGGATGATGCCCTGAATAAGAACGGTAGTACCCTAAACTGGCAGGTTGATAACTCAACCTACACTAGCTACGTAGTTCTGGAACGCAAGGATGACTTGTAAGGATCACACCCTCTACTGGCATGTGAGCCCTCATCCTTGGGTACACTCGATGCTAAATCCTACTTCGAACTAAAGACACTGATTATTATACTAGGCTGAACTGGACTGATAGTTAGTTCACCTGAGTTATGTAACTGATTGAGTACTACTATTCGAGAAATTACTGAGGTTATCCTGTAACTATTGTAGCTTTAGGTAAATAGTTAGATTTTTAAGTATTGAATACCCCAAGGACTCGATAGCAGGGAAATTAAAGCATGGCATGATCTTGAAAAGTATAATAATAGATACTTGTTAACAATACATTCACCTAGGCATTTTGTCAAACACTTGAGATATGTGAACTTATATATGAATGGGCCACATAATTACATGTCATGACTTCACTATTCAATTTACATAGGCATTCTTTCAAACACTTGGGGAGCATGTTTATTTCACATAATATTAGTAAACACATGAACATCATGGATACAATAATCAATTGTAAATTAAAGGGTTTAACATGCAAATGATATAATTCATCATACATACAATTTTAACTTCATGAAACTTATAATTGATCATGGATTAAAACCCAAATAATATCTTAAACAGGAATACAATCCCATTTTAATCAATTTAATCATGAATCAATAAGCTTGTAGTTTTAAAAATAGATTCTTGGACTCTATAGGTCAAAACAACGCATAGATGAATACCTAACATA
>NW_025870107.1:0-9069 GCF_002878395.1 Capsicum annuum
AAATTCATGAAAACTTAGGCAAAGATCCTCAATCCCAATTCACAACATGTGGTGGTCAAGTATTCTTGTAACAAATCATGCAATCTCTTTAAATCATCACTTTCATTTATGCAATTAAGAAAATGCCCTCTCTTTAAGTCATCATCAAAACCAAGTCAACAAATAATAGTAAAGACATTATGTCATGTTTCTCAATATGCAATTGAATAATTCATAATGAGAGAGGAAATATAAACCTTTATCCTCTCAATTCAAGTTTCAAAACTCAAACCACACGTATACATACATGTGAACGAAAATCAAATTTAAGGGGGAAGGCCTCAAGACCAAAGCATTATCATTAAAAAGGGTTCACAAAGCATAAGTGTTATTATAAATTCAAACCCTTCAAAAATATATGATTCCATAACTTTAAATCTTACTCAAAATGTTTTCAATAAAACCTTGTAGTTTAGGAAAATCCCACGTACCTTGATTGATGAAGAAATCGCGAAAAAGTTGATCCCTTAAGCTTGAATACTTAACCCTAAGGTGTTTTTCTCCTATTGTGTTTTTGAAAGATGAACTAGGTTTCACACCACTTTTTTAACTTGAAAAGATTGATTTTAAAGTTCGAAAGGATTTTATTATTAATAAAGTGACAAAATAAAGATTTGTTTCAAAAAAGGATTAATTTTTTAATTAAATTCAGAGTCACCACTTGACATAATCTGGTGTGCCAAGTCACCTTTGGAATTTTTTTTTTTCAAAATGATTTGACTTTAAAACTGATCCGCAAACAGAGATTCTGGCTAAGTAATTCTGTTGACCGAGGGGAAGGTGTTAAGCACCTCTTGATCCCGTGGTTCGACCACGGTTGCTGGGTGAAGAACATCGGCTAATTTGATATTATGAATATATAAACCACAAAAAAAACACACAAACCAATCAAACAAACAAACAAACAAAACAGATTCAAAATCATAGTGTCCAGTCCAATTATTACAACCCGAAATAAAAAAAGGTATTGAAAAGTAGACCTACGCTAATCTTAAACTACACTCCAATGCTTTACTCGATGTACCTGGCCTTCATCGCGAACATCCTTTGAGTACAAGATACCTCGGGGCATTCCCCAATGAATAAGTACGTAAGACCTTGGGGCATTCCCAGGTAGAATACATTTTCTCAATTTTGTGCGTTAAAATAGAAAGAATCATTCAACAAATATTCACACTTTCAATAAATCACCATCTTCTATTTGTACAATTTGGTTACCCAAACTTAGTATTTGCCTACCCATTTAACGATCTAAAATATGATACTATCAATTTCAACAATATCAAACAATGAATCAAAACTAATCAATGTTCACCTTATTCGATTCTCAACTCTTTCCCCCAAATTTCATTCTTAATTGATGATTACTTAATTCCTCAGTTAACAATTCAATTTTATCTCTTCAACATCCAAAACCATATCAACCATACACATAATAAAGATTCAAACATGGTAAGCACAGAAAACATTCACTATCGCAACAATAATCAAAACTTGAGATAAAAAATAAAGAATGGGAGAATA
Organism: Capsicum annuum; assembly: GCF_002878395.1. NCBI lineage: Eukaryota > Viridiplantae > Streptophyta > Magnoliopsida > Solanales > Solanaceae > Capsicum > Capsicum annuum. Next base: position 1,564 of record NW_025870107.1, read on the forward strand.
AATGAGCCTCAAATTTCATTTTTATTCGATTATTATCCTATTGAACACGATGGATTCCGCACCGGTAAAACCTCAATTCGAACCTCGACAACCAAACCCGACCTTGATATAACCCTTTTCTCTATTTCTCGCCAACCCAAATCAAAATCGAGACAATAAAAAAAGACCCGCACCCGAATTCACACACCCCACTACTTCTAAATTTATTTTTCGGTAAATTCCATTTTAACAGTGACAAAACAGCTACAAAAGGTGTTTTTGATGGCGATTCCGGTGAGAAATTTATCGAAAACACCCTATCTCGCTGTCAGTCTCTCTCTCTTACATTTTTCTCCCTGTTTCGCCCCTATTCTATATTTTTCTTCCTAATTTCTCCCACTCTCAATCTTCGATCTCTCTTTTTCAATTTTCTCTCACTATGTGCGTAAGTTCATCGATAGTGAAGGAAGATTCAAGGTGAGCTAGTTTTGTACGTGTGTATATGCGTATTTCGTGTTCTGTGATGTGTGAATCCATTCATCTGTGAGGTGTATTATTGAAGAATGATGAATCTGTATTTTTTTGAGCGGGGTGTGTGATGTTGGTTTCTTTCGTCTATATGCACTGGCGAAGAGTAAAAGAAAAATGGAATGTCTCCGAATTGAATTGTGTATGTGGTGTATATGCTGTGAGGTGTTTTTGTGTATGGTGTATATAGCATGAATGATGGATGAAGAAGATGCTTACCAGTGTATTTGTAGATGGTGTGTGCACCCCGTGGGCCCTCCTCCCTTTTTTGGGCTATATTGGTCCCTATTCAAAAAATGGTCCCTTTTTTTTATATTCACTGTGTGTGGTGTATATATATCTCAAAAGGGAAAGAAACCTGACTAAGGTTCTGGGGTAGGGGCACGGGAGTTTTTGGGTATGGGGTGTGAGTTGGTTGAGATAAAGTTTGTTAGGATAAGGGAATATTAGAGATTTAATTTGTTATGGATTTATTAAATTTTGTTATTTTTGTATTTTTGTGGGATATTATCACATGGGTGATGGTGTATGATAACATGAGGTAAAAATGGATGAATTGGGTTTTTGAGAGAGACAAAATTAGGTGTCTACATTATGCCCCTTTTTGGGTGTAAACACAAAGTGTTTTTAGATAAAAAAAAAAGTAGACAATATGACCAAATTTTGACCCGACCATTATTCAAGGAAAGAAACAAAAGAAAAAGGACAATCGAGTTGGAGAGTCGAGTGAGGTTCCATCGAGGTTCCGACCTGTGGCTCTATAATTACATCAAAAATGAAAATTACATGTTTAAATATAAATGAAATTACAAAAATCCTATCTATACAACTTCTTTTGGACTCTTGACTTGAGTTTCATCATCCTGTTCTTCAGGTGGGCTCCCGGCTTGTAATTTCATCTCCCTGTTCTCCAGGCAGGCTCTTGACTTGCAATTTCTTTAACTTGTTGCTTGGCTTTCAATTTTTTGTCTTGTTGCTTATTTTGTCAACTTCTTCACCTTGTTATTTTACTTTCAACTTCCTCACTTTGTCGCTTGACTTTCAACTTCTTCACCTTGTTGCTTGAATTTCTTATATTCTTCCTGTTCGTTAGGCGGGCTCCTGAAATCACATCAAAACTAGAAAGAAAATTATTCCAAACAAAGATTATTATAAAGAGAAATTCCATTTGTCGGAAAATTAAAGTTCCAAACAACAGGGATTGCATTTTTTTCCCTAGCTTATTGTCAGAGGACTTTTGTGAATGTCCAATCCAATTATAATTACTTACATGTTGCAATGATGAATCAAGAATCTAACCAAGAAATGCATCTCTTGAGAGTAAAATTAAATGACCAAGAGTAGGAAGTGCGTCTCCTAAAAATTAAGTGATGAATTCAGACTAGAAACTACGTCTTCTAGATATAAAAGTTTAAGTTAAAAAGTATGCCACCTGACAAATGAAAACTAACAAGGGAGTGTGTATCCTAAGGGTTAAGTGCAATGACTCTACTAGAAAGTGCATTTTCTAGAAATCAAGGGGACAGACTCGACCAGGAAATATATCTTCTAGGAATCAAGTGGACTAACTTAATCAGGACGTACATCTTCTAGGAATCAAGGGGACTGACTTGAACAGGAAGTACATCTTCTAGGAATCAAGGAAACTAACTCAACCAGGACGTACATTTTCTAGGAATTAAGGGGACTGACTCGACTAGGAAGTACATCTTCTAGGAATCAAGACTTAAGTTAGGAAGTACATCACCTAACAAGTAAAATTCAAATTACCCAATCAAGGAACTGCATTTCTTTACCAATGCCGCTTGAGTTACCAAAACAAGAAAGTACGTCTCCTTACTATTTCCACTTGAATTACCCAAACAAGGAAGTGCGTCTCCTTACAAATTTCTCTTGAATTACCCAAACAAGAAAGTGTGTCTCCTTACATATGCCACTTGAATTATCCAGATAAGGAAGTGTGTCTCCTTATAAATATTAGTTGAATTGTCCAAACAAGGAAGTGCGTCTCCTTACAAATGTCACTTGAATTACCAGACAAGGAAGTGCGTCTCCTTATAAATATTGCTTAAATTACCCAAACAAGGTAGTGCATCTCCTTACAAATATTTCTTAAATTATCCCGACAAGAAAGTGTGTCTCTTTACCAATGCCGCTTGAATTACCCAAATAAGGAAGTGCGTCTTCTTTCAAATGCCGCTTGAATTAACCATACAAGGAAATCGTATCCTAACAAATATCTATTAAATTATACAGACTAGGAAATGTGTCTCCTTACAAATGTCTCTTGAATTACCTAGATAAGGAAAATATGTCTCATAAGGGTTAAGTGGAAGCACTCAACTAGAAAGTGCGACTTCTAGGAGTGAAGGTTTAATTTAGGAAATGCATCCCCTAATAAATAAACCAAAATTACCCGGACAAAGAAGTGTGTCTCCTAGAGATATTGGATTATGAGTTTTACCATGGTTTTGATCACCAAACCTGTGCAACAACATTGCCTCTTACATTTTTAGAAGTGAGAAATTACGGACTTTGATATTTAGGTGTTGAAATCCTTGACTTGAAGGTGACATGTATTCTTGCTTCATACAAAGAAAACTTGTTAGTTTAAAAACATGGTGGCTGGTTTGTGGCTTTGGCTTACGTGGCAAAATCTCTTGCTGTAGTCACGTTTAATATTAATTCCAACCATTAGCATATATCATTGACTTGTTGCATCATTGACCTAAACTAAGATTATTAAGAGTGACTCTGAAACAAAACATAACATCTTTACATTGCTACGCTCCTCAGATAAACTTTTTGAACCTTGATATTTTCATGAGTTCCCAAATTTGTTCATTGACAAAAACTTTCTGCTTGCCTTATTTACGACTCACAATCATGTCTCTTTTATGCACTGGCCTTTCTGTCTTGCTTTGTACAATTGAAGAAGCTGGTAGCTAGTTTTGTAATCTTTTCTCACTTGTTTTGACATGGACTTGACTCAAAGACATAAGAAAAAATGAAAATGATTTTTTATTTGTATAATGACTCAAGAAAATAAAATAAAAATAAAGAGAAGAAAGAAAAAATAATAAATGTCCCCATTTAAAACAAAGAAACGAAAAATTTATCTAAAAATAACAGTCAACTCTAATAATTATGCCATGCATTTTGATTTAAACTTCCTGATCATTCCATCCTACCAATTGTTGTTTAGTTAATGGCCTTGAAACTGAGTTGCTTTCTTATGTCAATTTGATTTAAGACCTTATTCATCTAGTGGCGCCTTGAAGAGTTTTCACCAACAAGCCTCTCTCATTTTTTTTCTCAGCTCACCATTGCCCTATGGTGTCTATGAGGGCTTTTCACCAATGAGACTTTCTTATTCTCATTTCTCCCAACTCACAATCGTATTACGATGCCCGTGAGGGTTTTCACCAATAAGACTCTCTCATTTTTATCTCTCTCAATTTACCATAGTCTTACAGTGCCCGTGAGGGTTTTTACCAATAAGACTCTTTCATTTTTATTTCTCTCCTGATTCTCTATGTTAAGGAAGACAAGTAGTTCCCAAAATGAGTCATCATATCCATTGCATGCTTATCCTTAACATTCTCAAATATTGATTTGAAGGTCTTTCTTTGGTTGTAACTTGGCTTTTGGATAAGGTTAGAAAAAAAGGATGACATGAGGCCCAAACGACACTTGAAGTGGGGTAGGACTTATAACTTTTGAAATCGACTCAAATAATGAGGATTAACTCATGCCCTAGTTTCTTTTGGATAGGTGACTCTAAATTATTCATTTAGTTGGACCGAGCCTAGAGTAGGACAGCCTACGTATCTCACCTCCGAGAGAGGAGAATCAGGTCTCATGTAGTTCTGACAACTTGTTTTTCTTGATTCTAATTTCTTCTTATTTTTTTTGTTGACTCTTTTTCTCTTTGAGATCTTTTCTGAATTTATTTTTTCTTGACACTCTTTTTTTTTTCTTTCTTTTTGTACACATTTTTTCTCTTTCTTTTTTGAAACTTTTCTGACTCTATTCTTTTGCTCGACCCTTATCTTTTGAACTTTGTTGACTCTGTCTTGATTTCAAAAGAAGGGTATGAAAGAAAATATAACTAAAGCTCAAATGGGGTAAATAAAGGATGCCACGATATTTGAATAGCAGAATGAAACATGCAATATAAAAATAGGAGATAAAGATCACATGTGACATTTCTACAGTACTAAGTTTAACTGAGCCTGCGGGTCGTTAGTTCTTCTGCAAACTCCACCTTTGTTGTACGTTCCTCACATTAAATGACTTATGTTTTCGTGAATCTGATTTTTCTTTTTCTTTTGATGTAGGACCACACATCCACTATTTGACCAAATTGAGACATATTTTTCAATTGATGACCAAGTTATTCTTGCAATTCTCAAAATAATTGCCTTAATTTTCAAAGAAGGCTTCAACTTGTTACCAAATGTCTCAGCACTTTACATATTTTCTCAGATTATTTTTCTAACTTTAGCCCTCTAATTCAATGTTTCATGATTAAACGGGATTTTAAGATCTGGCTGAAAATTCCACAGGCATGTCATATCACTAAGGCCAACATAAAATAAACTGTGTAAAGAAAACAAACAAACAACACATATTTGAAACACAAAAGGAAAAGGAAAAATCCATTTAATTGAAATGAAAGATAGAAGGGTTTGAACATAAACGACAAAGAAAAAAAACAAGATAGATACCAAACTACAACTTGAAATAATTTGGATAATAGAAAATAAAATAAAAGAAAACAAACTACTAGACCTCTTTCTAGTTAGGAGAGGAGTGACTTCTCAATTGCTGAGCTTGATATTATAGCCACTGGTTTGCATATCAGCATGACTAGAGCTTTTCGCACTGTCAATGTTCTACACCATAATTGATTTATCTTGAATCATCTTTTTTATTTCTCTTTTCAAAGAACGACAATCTTCAATACTGTGACCCTGAATATCAGAATGATATGCACATCGTACATTAGGGTCAAAACTTCTTGAATGTGAGTTAAGAGTATACCCAAGGAGAGGAGTGATCATGCCCCACTGTACCAATCTCAAGAATAAACTGGCATATGAATCTCCAATTGGTGTGAAGCTATCTCTTGACTTTTGTCTCATTTCATTGTTTGGCTTGGATAAAAAATCAGGCCTAGAAAGGCTTTGGTATGTTTGTGGAGTTTGAGGGTGACTCTAAGGCGTTGGTGCATGCTATTTTAGGTAAGATGAGGGCTGAGCATGTGGTTGTGCTCTATACATTAGATATAGACATGGAGGAATAGAGTATAATGAATTATGGGAGTGATTCTGTGGAGCTTGGGCATGAACTTGGGTTTGAGCCTAAGGGTAACGACGACATGGTCTTCTTGATTGTGCTCGCTGTCCAACTACAACAGCAGATACACGTTTCTCATTCTTCTTCCCCCAATACTTCCTGAACCCTTTTGAATTTCTTGAGTAGTTGCTTTCAATGTTGCAAAACTCAAAATGCGACCGGTCTTAATTCCATCCTCTAGCATCTCCCCTATTTTGAGAACCTCAATAAATGGCTTGCCTAATGCAGGTAACAAGTGTTGATAATATGTTTCATCCTGCTCTTGAATAAATAACTTCACTAATTTATTTTCTTTCATTGGTGATTTCATCCTAGCAACTTGTTCATGCCATCAAATTTCACTCTCTGAAACTTTTAGTACTCTTCTTCTTCTTCTTCTTCTTCATATTAGTTAGGAATTTCTCATCAGGAATTAACTCCACATTGTATTGGAATTTTTTCACAAATTCATTAGCTAGATCATCCTAACTAATCCACTTGTCGATGTCTTGGTCAACAAACTATTCCGAAGCTAGGCCTGAAAGACTCTCACCGAAATATGCCATAACTAATTATTCCTTCCCTCTAGCACCCCTTAGTTGGTTGCAATAATATATCAAATATGCTACAGGATTGCCATGTCCATCATACTTCTCAAACTTCGGCATTTTAAAACCAAAAGGGAGATGAACACCTGGAAACATGCACAGATCTTTATATGAGTCACTTTTATAATTCGTGAGTCCTTGCAAGTTCTTCATAGAAAGTTCCAAACTTCTCAATTTTTTGGTCATTTTCTCTTGTTCTTCTGTCATAACAGGCTTCTCCGTGCTAGGAGAAAATTCAGGCGGTTGAGTGTAACCATAAGGACCAGTCGACTTAAATATGGGCTCGTAAGCATAACATTGATCACCTAAATTATTCAATACATGCTCTCCCGTAGAGTAGGGAATCACAACAATTGGATTGACATTTAAAATAGAAGCTTCAGGCGGGGTTGGTGTCATAAAATCATGAACAGTAGGTAGAGTCGAGCATGTAGTAACTTTGTGTTGAGGAGTGAGGAAATGAATATTAGAAGTGGTTAGATAGTATTGCCCCGAAGTAGTCCCTGATGAATGTTGTGGCATGTAAAAAAAAAAGAAATTGTACATGTGACACGGGAAACAAGCTAGAAAGATATTCTAGATTATCAGTGGGAAATGGAGGAGGTGGCAACTCATTAGCCCAAGCTCGATTCATTTCTATCATTTGCTACCTTAATTTTTGAATCTCTTCATTAGCTCCAAAATTCTCATTCTCCAAACTCCCTATCTAATAGTGACAACAATTTCAGTATCTGCGTTGGCTATATCTTTCATTTTGACTCGGTGCAATATGGAGGATCAACCAAAAATGCCACAAATCAACCACCTTAAACTAACTGAGCAATAAAAACAACAAAGGCGTTAGAATGCAACACTTTTCAAAAAATCTTTTTCATTTTGTATTCTTTTTGAAAAGATCACCGAACATAAGAAGGGCGCCTACGTATCTCACCCTAAAGGGAAAAATCAAGTGTGCGTAGTTCGTGAAGTCTTGCCAAAATGGCCAATAAACTTTTTTACCTTTCTTTTTTCCCTTGAAACTTTAAAAAGAAACAAAAATAACAAATTGTCA
>NW_025870108.1:0-3095 GCF_002878395.1 Capsicum annuum
TGTTACTGGTACATTACATCTCTATTCCTGTGATATATATTATTTGCTTGATCTGGTCTCCACTCTTTCTTATGTGAATCCTTGTATAGTTGTGTCTTTTATTTTTGATCCAAAAATTATTTTGTATCTTTTTTCTATTTCTACCTTGGTAGGAGACTCAGACATTGTTCAACGGGTCTGTAAGAAGTGTGGTATCTATTGGTGATTGGCAAACCTTGATAGATCTATTTGAGTTGGGAATGGTGGATTTTGATATGATTTTTGGTATGGAGTGCTGCATTATTGCTATGCTCTTTAGACTATCGGGCTCGTAAGGTCATCTTTAGGTTCCTCAGCGAGCCAAAAATAGAATGGGAGGGTTGTTCTTTAGATCCTAGGGGAAGATTTATTTCTTATCTTAGAGCTCAAAGGTTAATCTCTAAAGGGTGCCTTTATCACTTAGTTCGTGTTAAAGATTTTAATTCAGAAGGTCCTTCTTTGCAGTCAGTTTTGGTAGTTAATGAGTTTTCAAAGGTCTTACCGGATGATCTCTCTGGTGTTCCTTTAGATAGAGAAATAAAGTTTGGTATTGATTTACTTTCAAACACTTGTCCAATTCTATTCCTCCCTATAGAATAGCTCCGAATGAGTTAAGAGAACTCAAGGAGAAAATTAAGGATCTTCTGGATAAGGGGTTTATTAATCCTAGTGTTTCTCCATGGGGTGCAATGATGTTGTTCGTGTGCAAGAAGAATGGTTCCCTTTGGATGTGTATTGACTACAGGCAGTTAAACAAGGTAAATGTTAAGAAAAAGTATCATCTCCCAAGAATAGATGATTTGTTTAATCAGTTATAGGGTGCCAAGTTCTTTTCCAAGATTGATCTTCGGTATGGGTAACATCAGCTTAAGATTAGGGAGGTGGATATCCCTAAGATGGCTTATTGTACTCGATATGAGCATTTTGAGTTCTTGGTGATGTTATTTGGATTGACAAATGCTTCAACAGCATTTATGGATTTGATGAATAGAGTGTTTAGGTAGTATTTGGATCTCTTTGTCGGTGTGTCTATTGATGACATTTTAGTGTATTCGGGGAGTATGGTGGATCACACTAATCACCTTCGTGTAGGGTTGCAGACCTTAAAGGAATAGCGGTTGTTTTCCAAGTTAGTATGAGTTTTGGTTTAATGTTGTGACTTTCATAGGTCATATTATTTCGGATAATGTTTGATCCTCAAAAGGTTGCTGCAGTGAAAGGGTGGCCTAGGCCCTGACTCCATCTGATGTTAGGAGCTTCTTTGGTTTAGTCAGTAGTATTGGTGGTTTATGGAAAGCTTCTTGTTGATAGCTGCTCCTTTTACAAAGTTAACTTAGAAGAAGGTTAAGTTTTCTTGGTTGAATGCTTGTGAGGGGAGTTTTGAGAAATTGAAGGATAGGTTGATGTTGCTTCGATTTTGACTTTGTGGAAGGTAATGATAGGTTTGTGGTTTATTGTGATATATCTCGAGTAGGACTTGGTTGTGTTTTGATGCAGAATAGGAAGGTGATTACTATACTTCCAGGCAATTGAAGGTGAATGAGAGAAATTATCCCATTCATGATTTGTAGTTGTTGCCGATTGTGTTTTCTTTGAAAATATAGTGGCATTATTTGTATGGTATTCACGTGGATATCTTTTCTGATCATAAAAGTCTTCAGTACGTATTCACACAGAAAAAACTTAATCTCAACAAAGAAGATGGCTTGAGCTTCTCTACCAGGAATAGTAATAGATGAAGGTTTACTCCATAGAAACCTTCTTGACTGGATAATTCTTAAGACAATGGCCTGCCTGACCACACTTGAAGAACTTATCTCTCCCCAATGAGGACAACCATAGAACCAAAAAGGAGGGCATAAAGAAATAAACTAACCTCACTCGCCTTAGATTGGGCTACTTGAGCTCGAGAATTATCACCACCATAGTGATGCCTGTTGCCCGACTGCCCTGGGTAAGACGTACTGGCAGCAGATAAGGAACCAAAACTCTCCCACTTCTTTTTCTTCCATTTTCCACTCTCTCTACCCCTCTAAGACTGCACACTTTCCTGATCAGAAAATCTAACCCGCTTTCCATGCCTATCCCCAAATTCTACCTACTTTCACTTCTCATCCTCAACCTGCTACATATGAACTGTCAACCTAGTGATGTCCAATTTCCTAATAAGCAAAACCATTCAGCCCAGAAGCAAACTTCCTTATTCTTGACCTTATATCAGCCACCAAATCAGGAGCATGCCTTGACAACTGATGAAACTTCAATACATATTCCCATGCCTGAGGTTAACAAACTCCTCCATCTTAGCTTCCCTCAACTCTTAAGGAAATAAACTATCCATGAATACATTAGAAAAGGCCTCTCATAACCCTTCCTCTTCCATATCACCCATATCTCTGTCCCACACCTCATACCACTAATAAGCAACATCTTTGAGATGATAAGCTACAAAGCTAACTCTCTCCATATTAGAAGCCTGTATAACCTAAAATATCTTCTCTATTTCATCTAAGAAGATTTATAGGTCTTCCTCCACCATCACTCCTATAAAAGTAGGAGGACCCATTTTCATAAATTGGCCAACCCTCATGGCTTTAGTAGAAAAAACACTAGCCATACCCCGCTTAGCCTGAGAAGTGACCATCTGAGCAATAATATGGAGAGACTAATGAAACTCCGCATTCGTCATGTTATCCTGAGGGACCTGAGGAGCAGTAGGAAGAACTCCAGCACAATCAGGAATAGGGCCATAAGAATGAAGATGTACTCCAGACATAGTACGTATCCCTTCAGCATTATCCCCAGATGGGATAGAAGAATTTTCTTGTGTTCCTGATCTAGGAGACATGATATGAAAGACAAACAACCAAGGATTAGAGAAGATTCCAGGATTGAGAATTTTAAGAAACTGAAATATTCCTAAATGTCTTGCATCCTCTCTCTTATAAGTATGTCATGATACGCACCCTTAAGTCAAACACCACCCACTATACGAGTCCCTAATATGACTCATATCTAAGCCTTATGACCCATACCCTTAAGTTGTGACTATTTCAATGATAAAAAATACCCCACCA
>NW_025870109.1:0-1631 GCF_002878395.1 Capsicum annuum
ATGAATTTATTTTATTTTTTCCTTTAGAATTCATATTCAAAAAAAAATCATGTATTATTCAATTCTTTTTAATTCTTAGGACAAGTTAATAAATTATTTGAGTTTGAATAAAAAATAAAATTTTAAAATATGAGATAAAATTGTATTGATAGAAATGAAAGTTTTTAATTTGAATTTTAAATCATTACTATTTCTACTAGATCAGATTATATTGGAGCCTTCATCTTATCTATACTTATTTTGAACCAGTATCTCTATTTATATTTTATTGCAATACGAACTTATTATTAAAATAAAATATAATATATAAATTCAAAAAATGAAAAAATTATAGATAATGAAATAAAAGTTTAGAAGTAAATTAAAATTTAGAAAGAAGGAAATAAAGGATATATATCGTATTTTCACATACATTAATGGATATAGATTCTCGCATTATATCTATTATATATTTTTATATGTTTTTCTAATATAATATAATTAATATTTTTCATTTAGTTTTCTCATAATCCAAATAATTTTTAAGAAAATATTAAAAAATATTTTAAGACAAAGTTAAAAATATTGTAATAAAAATTTTGAATTGAAAAAATTAAGTATTTGAATTTGAATAAATTATCCTTTTACAAAAAATATTTTCATTATCTTTAAAATAGAAACTAATAATTAAAGAGCTCTAATAGATATATACATTTCAAACTTATCTCTTGTAAAATTTAAATTTTATAAAATATATTTAAATATTATATAAATTATAATATTATGAAAATAAATAATAATACTAATAATAAAATAGTGATAATTATAATAGTATTAGTAGTAATACGCAGTAGTAGCAAATGCGTAGTAGCAATCTTATTTTTCAGAAAAACTTAATAGTAATAATAATAAAAGAAAAAGGATAAAATTTTAAAAAGAAATCTCCTCCGTATGTTGGATTTAATAATAATAATAATAATAATAATAATAATAATAACAATAATAACAATAATAATAATAATAATAATAATAATAATAATAATAATAATAATAATAATAATAATAATAATAGAAGTAATAGTAGTAGAAGAAGATTACTTAATTTGCCTAAAAAATATAATATCTCATTGACTTACATATTTAACTAAATTTAAATATATTAGACTAGTAGATAAATATACATTATATTTGAAAAAGATAAGGATAAGAAAGAATAACAAACTAAATCTTCTTCTACCAAATTGAATTTGCATTTAAATAAAATTTGATTGGAATACAATTCTAACTTCTTAGACTCTCTTATATATACTCCTTCATCATTAGCTTTATTGATGAAATTTACAGTCTTCTTCATATACTTCATTTTTTAATCTTTTTCAATTTAATATTTCTTTTATTTACAAGAAGGATATGACATTTTTATATTTATGTTTCTTTGTTAAGGCTGATGAAGAAGAACAACGACGCACATCCATTCTCTTCACTTCTCAATATAAAATGGAACAACCTCCAAATAGATAAAGGAAAAACGAGGCATGTAATGATCAAAATGACAACTTCGATAAGTAAAAGTTTTATAGGTAAATCAATTTTCAAAGTAATGTTATTTCTATTATTTAACTTAGAAGAAGTTTTTATGAGAGATCCTTATA
>NW_025870110.1:0-4229 GCF_002878395.1 Capsicum annuum
GGAATAATAAAAAGTAAATCAGAGCAATACGAGAATACGAGAGATACAACAACACGAAATAAGCAGATAGAAACTGAGAAAATAAGAATGAGACACCCACGTATAAGTAACACATACTCCCTGCCATAAATACATATAGACACAGACCTAAGGTTACTAACCCGGCTACACAAGATCTCTCCTGGTGGCTTGCTACAACCCACACCCTCCCACTAGCCTTCTACCCTTATCCGCGACCTCCACACCTTCCTATCTAGGGTCCTGTCCTCAGTAAGCTGCAACTGCTCCATGTTATGTCTGATTATCTCCTTCCAGTATTTCTTCGGCCTACCTCTACTCCCCCTGAAACCATCCAACGCTATTCTCTCACACCTACGCACTGGGGCATCCGCGTCCCTTCTCATCACATGTCCAAACTATCTCAGCCTTTCTTCTCACATTTTGTCCTCCACCGAAGCCACTCCCATCTTCTCTCGGATAATCTCATTCCTAATCCTGTCCCCTTTAGTCAGCCCACACATCCAACGCAACATCCTCATTTCCGCCACCCTCGCTTTTTGGATGTGGGAGTGCTTGACTGGCCAACACTCCGCGCCATACAACATGGCCGGACGGACTGCCACTCTATAGAATTTGCCTTTAAGCTTAAGAGGCACTTTCTTATCACACAACACCCCCGAGGCGAGCCTCCACTTTATCCAACCTGCTCCAATATGATTAGTGACATCCTCATCAATCTCACCATTCCCCTGGATCAAAGACCCAAGATACTTAAAACTATCCCTCTTACAAACATCTTGGGAGTCCAACCTCACCACCACATCGTCCTCCTGCCTCAAGTCACTAAACTTGCATTCCAAATACTTCGTCTTGGACCTACTTAACCTGAACCCCTTCGACTTAAGGGTTTGCCTCCAAACCACCAATTTGTCATTCATGCCCCTCCGCGTCTCATCAATCAGCACTACATCATCCGCAAATAGCATACACCAAGGCACCTTGCCTTGAATACTCTGCGTTAACATGTCCATCACCAACGCAAATAGGAACGAACTAAGAGTCGATCCCTGATGTAACCCTATCTCGATCAGAAAATGGTCTGAGTCTCCTCCCGCCGTTCTCACCCTGGTCTTCACTCCACCGTACATATCCTTAATAACTCTGGTGTGCGCTACCGGGACCCCTCTCACCTCTAAACACCTCCAAAGAACCTCCCTCGGGACTTTATCATACGTCTTTTCTAGGTCGATGAACACCAAGTGTAAGTCCCTCTTCCTTTATCTATACTGCTCCACCAATCTCCTCACCAAATGAATTGCCTCTGTCGTTGAACGACAAGGCATAAATCCAAACTGGTTCTCTGAAATAGGCACAACCCTCTTCAATCTCCGCTCAACCACTCTCTCCTAAATCTTAATAGTGTGACTCAACAGCTTAATACCCCTGTAGTTGTTGCAACTCTGAATGTCACCCTTGTTTTTGTAAAGCGAAATCATCGTACTCCATCTCCAAGCTCAGGCATTCTCGCAGTCTTGAAAATACTGTTAAACAAATTCGTCAACCACCTAAGCGCTGCCCCTCTCGCATACTTCCAAAAATCTACCGAAATCTCGTCCGGCCCCGTCGCCCTACCCCTTTGCATCTTACAAATTGCCTCTTTGACCTCCTCTACCTTAAAACGCCTGCAGTAGTTGAAATCATGGCTTTACTCCGAATGCTCCAGCTCCCCTAGCTCAATGCCTCTATTCCCTTCCTCGTTCAAAAGTCTATGAAAGTAGTCCTGCCAGCTCTTCTTAATGTGAGCATTCTCCACCAGAACACTACCATCCTCCCCCTTAATGCACTTCACTTGAGCTAGGTCACGACCCTTCCGCTCTCATACTTTTGCAAGCCTATACAACCTCTTATCCCTTCCTTTCTCCTCTAACCCAGCATACAAACGTTGCTGACTTGGCAGCCGTAACTTCCAACTTAGCCTCCTTCCTAGCTACCTTGTACCCCTCTTTATTCACCCGTTTCTCTTCTTCATCTTTACTCTCAATCAACTTAACATACGCCCCCTTCTTGATTTCCACTTTCTTCTTCACTTCTTCATTCCACCACCAGTCCCCCTTATGCCGACCTGCCCGACCCCTCAAAACACCCAACACACGTTTAGCAGTCTCTATGATGCAGCTGGCCGCCCCATCCCACATAGCATCCACGTCCTCTCTGCACTCTCATGCTTCCATACCCGCACCTTTCCCCCTATCTTCAGTGCACTTTTTGGCATCAAGCTACCCCACTTAATTCTAGATCAACCCTCCTCGACCCATTTCTTCTTCATCTTCTTGATAAACAAGTCCATCACTAACAGCCTATGCTGGGTTGAGAGGTGCTCGTTCGGAATGACCTTACATAGCACCCTATCCCTCTTCCTAAGCAGCAGAAAGTCAATCTGAGTCTTGGCTTTTGCGCTCCGAAAGGTAATTAGGTGATCCTCCTTCTTCGGGAAACTCAAGTTCACAACCACCAGCTCAAAGGCTCTCGCAAAATCCAACAGGGTCGCTCCCTTGCCATTTCTAACACCGAAGCCAAAACCACCATACACATCGTCATAACCTCCAGGTAGCATCCCAATGTGTCCATTGAAGTCCCCTGCTATGACGATCTTCTCCGCGCTAGGCACGCTTCTCACTACCTCGTCCAAATCTTCTCAAAATCTCGCCTTCACCTCCTCTTTCAAGCCCATTTGCGGTGCATAAACACTACAAACATGCAACGTAAAACCCCCAAAGACCAACTTAATCTTCATCGGCCTATCACTGATCCTCCTAAATTAAAATTATCAATTTTATAATATTAAATATATCACGTAAAAAATTAAAATTAAAATATTATAAAAAAAATCATTTCTTTTTTAACTGATTAAATATTTAAGCATATAATTCTTTTTTAAATAAACGGAAAAGTTTTCTCAATAAAAGAAAACTAGTTTTTTCTTTAATCAAAATCAACCAAAAATGAACTCTGTAGCTTCTCAATGAACCTCATCAATGGCAGTTGAACAAGTTTTCATAGACTCAAATTTGTTAATAGACAAAATTTTTCCACGTAGCATAATCTAGAAAACTCTTCCTTTTCTTTCCTTTTACTACTATTTGTTATATTTTCATTCATTCGTTTTCTTCTCAAAAAAAAAAAAGTTCTTTTCTGTTCTCCACATACACAAGAAGAAAGTTTTTGATCAATAGCCAACTTTTTTGTATCAGGTTAGTTCCTTTTATGCTCTCTAATACACACACACAAACACCCTCACTGTGTGAGTCTTTTGTATATTAGCTATGATCATGGTGATTTTGACTGTATTATATAATATATTTTTACTCTCTTTGTTCTACAAAAAAAGAAAGAAAGAATGGAAGTGTTGGAAGTACATGACCAAAATTTATGTACATGTTATTACTGTGTGTAGTTTTTGTGTATTAACTATGTTCATGGTAATTTCGAGTTCGGCAGAACTTAGTAACTTTCATCTCATATATTTATGAGATAAATGTATTATACTGAACTATGACTAAAGTTGCTATGATGCACTTCAACTTCACAATTCATAGGGGTCCTATCACTTGAAGTCAATTTTAGCTTATTTTTGTTGCCCTTTTGTGCTGACTTGGCATTTTTATTATATAAAATGGGGGCACGTCAAAGGTGTCACGTCCGCCATAAAGTCCGACAAAAAAGATGTCACGTCATCCAAAAAGATGATAAAAATATACTAAAATTTAGTTAGGGGTAATAGGACCGGTGAAGTTGGAGTGTGTCGTAGCAAATTTAGTCATAGTTCAGAGAGGTACTAGATGATTTACTCTAGTTATGTTAAAACAATTTATTTAATATGTATAAATATTATTCAAAGAATCTAGTAAGGTATAAAGTAAAGAACATTTTTGAATCTCGTGGTTTTAAACATTAGAAATGTATCAAAGTTTCAGTTAATTTTGTGGTTTTAAACAATATGAGCTGCATAAAGTTAGAATCAAACTGTCGCCATAACAGAAAAGAAATTTGCTGTTTTTGGAATTTTTTTTTAAATAATTGAAGAATAATTTTAAGAATGTTGGAATAAAGCAAGTATTAACACCTTATGATTTGCTTCAAGGATATTATCAAAAAGCTCGATAATTTCGGGTTTCCATATCTTTTAAGTTCAATTTTTGTAATGTGCAATATGGTAATAAGTTGCATTA
>NW_025870111.1:0-13470 GCF_002878395.1 Capsicum annuum
ATTTCCAGCAACAAAATATATAGGATACACATGGGCAGCTACAACTGCAACATTTGGTAGCATGTCATTAGACATGGCCTGCATGCTTATCACATAACTTTACAACCTGATCTCAGTATTTAAATTAAATTCTAACAATGCCACATGTATACAACATTCAAAATTCATACTATCAACTGCCCATGTGACAAGTACATGGGCAGCCTTTTCCTTTTAGCCAAGTTTGCCAAATTTAACACTTGGCTAATTTTCATATTTCTAACACTTAGAAAATGTTGTCTTTGTCTTTTCATATCTCCCAGCCAAAGCATTGCCTTGACTATGTCATGTCACTGCCAACATGTGCATCATGCCACTGTCTGCGCTATGCTGCTGCCTCATTCATGTAACTGCCTAGGCCATGTGACTACCTATGCCGTGACACTGTCTTAACCATGCAAATGCCCTTGCCTGTGCTATTCCATTGCCTGTACCATGCCATCGCCTGTGCCATACCAGTGTCGATGTTATACCAAAGCCTTGTTATGACTATGTCACTGCCTGAACGAATGCCCGCATGCGCCTGTCGTCGCCTCTTGTACCCAAGGATACCTTGCCAACACTCTAGCACCTTGGTCATCATTAGATGCCTGCTATCTCATAGCCACCACAACATCACATTTCTTGTCTTAGCACTATGTCAAGGCCAATGTGCATATTAAAATAGCTTGTTGACAATCATGTCTTAGATTAGGGGTCTAACAAGTGCCTTGCCAACACTCCAGCACCTCATTCATCATAATATGTCTTCTTTCATAGCCACCACAACATCATATTACTTGTCTTAGCCTGTGTCATGGCCAATGTGCACCTTGACAATGCTTACTAAGCTTCATGCCTTAGACTAGAGGTCTAACAGTAGGCCACAATCCCACCATCAAAAGTTGATAAGGCAAAAATTTGAATGATGTGTCGCCAACATAATGACTGTGCAATCCATTTAGTTATCATGAATCATCAAAAACAGGGGAAGAGCCCACATCTACCTTTTATCTAATATATGCATCCCTTTAAAAAGTTGGGGTTTGTTGCATGTATTATCTCTAGAGTTACTATGATTATTCGAGTAATAAATACCATTAAACAAACTATGACTGATTTAATGAGCCATTCGTAGCTTCACAATCTTAATTTGTACATATATATACATGCGTGGCTTTATCTTTGAGAAAAACATATGAATACTGCAAGGATCAACCAAGTAGAATTCCTCACAAACATCGGCATTGCTTGAACCGGCCTACACGAAAGGGCACGGGCAAGTCTAAGGAGAGTGTTCCCATCATTCGCAAAGATCATCACATAGGGAAGATAGGAGCCAATTAATTCTTACTGATTCTCATAGACCATAACATCACATGAAAAATCAAGGAAGGCATGGGACACGAGGAAGGCCTTTCATTTCACCATATGCATGGAATACGAGGGACAAAAGACAATGGATTAAACTTGATAATGTCTGGGCATTAGGAATAAAACACAAGAAACCGACTTCGACAAACCTAAATGGAACTGCCCCATGATTGAGATGTAATACGGGTCAAGACATCGTTGCTTGGGCAAGGACCCAACTTAATCGCATATGTCAAACATAACTCATGCACCGCACGTCCAAATGCTCTGCCGATGCACGCCCATCACCTACCCCAACATGCATTAATAGATGTCATGCACTGCTACCCATACAGATATTGCAAGCCAAATCAAGTCCCGCTTGACATGATTGCCCACCCTTGGGGGGAGCAAAGGTGATGAAGGAGCACCGAGGCTTATGCACGGGCGCTGCCCACGTTCACCGCTGATGCATAATGGAAATTCATCTCAGCCCTATACATGTAGTGCCTAGAACATCTTCTAGAACTTGTTGCATGCACAAAAGTACTACCTCATCCGAAATCAAATGCCAACAGCCCTATCATGGACGATGCCACTGATAGCTAACATGAATGCATAATGAAGCATCTTTGATATGGTTTTGCAGGCACTGGTGACTCACACAGACTAACCATGCATGTTGTACACACTGCGTGCTGACATGCCCAGTGAGTGCCTATGCCGATTAGCGAAAGTCGCCTCAAAGTGCTTTCAATACCTCTACCCTCCTTATATATACTTAAAAAATCCAACTATTAAGAGTAGACATGATTTTACCAGCCTTTATTATTTTCCAGGTCCTTAGCAAGATTATTTTACTATAGAAAGCTCTCATTAGAGACTTGCCCCATTTTGTGCCACTCTATCAATATGTCGGCTGAATTAGTTGACATATAAACAACTCTTGAGGTCTACCTTCTTATTAGGGATCTCATCCATATGTGCTGCTAGGATGACTATGGAGATACTCGTCCCTCACTTAGGCCTGAGCATCACTATCATATGCACAGTCCTATCCTCAAGCTTGACATGACCTTGTGTATTTGAACTTAGCCTTAGCTTTGCCCAGGTATGGCCACCCTTAATCCTTGGCCTTTCTCTCAAGCGTATTCTTTATATATGCAATATTATGTCTTATGGCATAGCCAAACATAGCCCACTCTACTTGCATCTAACTTACATAGCGCAGCGTTGCCCCACGATTGCTCGTCTAGGCCAATGGATGCTTGATCGCTTAGCTGAACATAGGCCAAGCTCACAAGTAAACTCACGAGTCTTTTTTGGGAGAGTATCTCAATTTCTCTATCGGCTTGGAGGTATTATTCCATCATTAGGACAGCCCATGGGGCATATAGGTTCAAATATCCAACCTCTAGCCTTGTTAAGGGCGTCCAACTCTAGTCCATCCGACTTACATTGCCCATGGGGTTGTTGAGCCCTATGAGTACCTTGTGTATTCCTTTGGACATGGCAACGCATCCCTTAAGGTTGTCCTTAAAGGCCACTCACTTGGGACGGCCATTTGACAACATGCTCGGGGGAGCCTGGTTGGTTTTCACCATGTATATCCCCCTTATATATGCTTAAAATAAATAATCCCAGTGGTCAGCACTAGATATCATTCTGCCTAAGAATCATACTAGGGCTTAGATTGTCCATCCGACCTCTGAATTGGGTGTTGTTTGTTCCTTCTCTTTTATATTGACTTTCTTCACACCTTCATAAAGTTTTATCCCATTACCATACTCATGCAATGAGTTATAGCCTTCAGACCAATCAATAAATTATGATAATGCCACTGGACCTTGGCTGAGTCAAAACCTTATCCAAACGGTCCCAAACGAATCCAAACTTGGTAAGCATACATAAGGTACCCTTAATAACATTACCTTAAACTGAAATACATAGATTCCACTTATAACTCCAAAATCCATGACGCTGACAACCAACACCACACACGATCCTCAACCATGCCTTCGCCTCCTTGGGCTCACACCAAGACCTCATCAAATCATCTTGAAACTCTTAGGACATGTCATGCAACATATATTGATTCTTGTGGAATTATGTTCTATCCCTTTACCTCTTCTTAACTTCAGCTTATCCTTCATTATATGCCTCCTACATAGCTAACAAGGGCATGGCCTAGTTGGCACACACAATTTTGCCGGTAGTGAATCCCTAAAGTTGGGTAGTTAAGAAGATGAGCCATGTTTTCCAGGTCATGCAACCATGTTCCAAGAGTGTTGAAGCTATAGACTATAAATATTGGGCTTGATCATGTATAAGTTGAGTATCTACCAAGAAGGTTGGACTTAAGCTATACCGAAAGGGATGTGAAGTAGTCCATATAAGAGCATCGAACTCAAGGTTGGAAGTCAAACCTAGCCATCCAATGGGTTGTGAGGAGTGGAAAGAGAGTCCCTACAAAATTAAGCCATACAGGATAAGTGGGCAATGAAGCTGAAAGCATGGGCAAGCGGATCTTCCAGTTGAGATAGTGTTATGTAAGGCAAGAACAAGTCCTGCACCAAGCGAACCATCAAGTTGTGACAACGTAAAAAGGGACCTGAGTATAGGATTCTTTATGGGAAGATGAGGTTCAAAGTCAAGTAGAGGTAAAGCCATCAGGTGTGTGAATGGTACATCAAAACCAAACCAATTTATGGAGAGGTGTTGTGCCAAAGTACTAAGGGTAAGGAAAGTCGTCAAAGTGGGATTAGCTAAAGTGCCAAAAATATATTGGGTTCCAATTTTGAGAATAGGTTCTTTCCAAGAGTATAAGATCATGTCGGAGGTCATAGATGGGGAAACCAAGGAAGTTCTCTCCATAGGCCATAGGTATGGGTGTACCTCGATTGTCGGTAGACTATGAAGGGAAAGAGAGAGTTCTGAATAAAATACCTTATTTAGAGTAATATGTGGATACCGATACTTTAAGATAAGAAGTATTTGCCAAAGGTATATCATAAGAAAGTGTGATGTGCCTATGGGCACGAAGCACGTAAAATTCCAAAATGTGCCATGGTGATGCATGGGTTTCCAAAGGCCATTATGTATATCGATCGAGATAAAGTTCATGATTTGAGCTATCTCTAATGACAATGCTCAAAGAAATAAGAAAAGGACCATAAGGGTATGGTTGGCAAAGATGCCACATCGAGGGATGCTTACCTTACAAAGTTATGCTAAAAAGGTAAAAGTCCAAGAGAAAAGATAGTTGTATGCCAAAGGTAAAGGATAAAAGGGATAGATGTGCTGGTATAAATGGGATAGTAGGATCACCAAGGCGGAAATAGATTCCCAAATGAGATAAAGGTCATGAGGACATAATGTGGATATGACTTAAGGTCACCGCAAAGTCAGTTACCAGAGAGTGTAGGTGTGGAGAAACCATTCGAGCTGAAGTGCAGAGTGCATGCTTGGATAAAATTCAGGGTAGAAGGGAAAGGGTCTGGACTCCATTTTAAAAAGGAGATCGGGAGAGTTCCTACACACAAAGATCAGGGAGCTTTGATGTAAATCCCAAATGGTGTAGACTTTGGGTTGCCGTCGATGTCATATATCATTGAGTACAATAACAATTTCAGGTGTGTGAAGGTGTGACACCCTAAAAGTTTGGATCTTCACCACCGATAAGACTGTACATGCCAACTAGGTTGCACCCTTTGTCAGCTATACAAGCGGCATGTGCTGAAAGATGAGCTGAAGTTTAGGATGAGGCAAAGGGGCATAACATGAGGAAACAATCATATATATATATATATATATATATATATATGTTTCATGACATTTCCTAAGAGTATCAAGTTGATTTTATGAAGGCTTGGTGTGAGCCTAAGGGAACGGAGGCATGGTTGAGGATTGTGTGCGGTGTTAGGTGTCAGCACAGTGTATTTTATTGCTACAAGTGAAATTTAAGGTAATGTTCCTAAGGTTACCTTATATATGCATATCCAGTTAGGAGTTTTTTGGAGTCTATTGGGATAGGGGCTTGACTTAGCCAAGGTCCAGTGGCATTATCATAATTAGCTAATTGGTCCAAAGGCTATAACTTATTCCATGAGAATGGGAATAGGATAAAACTTTATGGAGGTGTGAAGAAAGTCAAGAGAAATAAGAAAGAATGATCATTACCTAATTTAGATGTTAGATGGATATTCTAATCCCCAGTATGATTCTCCATCAGAATGATGTCTAGTGCTGGCCAGGGGGATTATTTATTTTAAGCATATATAAGGGAGGTATACATGGTGATAGCCTATCAGCCTTTCCCGAGCATGTCGTCAGATGGCCGCCCCAAGTGTGATGCCTTAAAGGATAACCTCAAGGGACTGCTTTGGTATGTCAAAAGAAATATGCAAGGTACTCATAGGGCTTGGGAACCCTATGAGCAATGCAGTGTCGGGTGGACCAGCGTTGGGCATCCCAACAAGGCTAAAGGTTAGATATTTGAATCGACATGCCCTGAGGGACGTCCTAATGATTGAATAATACCTCCAATCCGATAGAGAAATTGATATACTCTCCCCAAGAGACTCATGATTTTACTTTCAAGCTTGGCCAAGGTTTAACCAAGAGACCAAGGGTCCGTTGGCCTATATGTGGAGTCATGGGGCAACATTATGCTATACAAGTTAGATGAAAGTGGTGTGGGCTATATTTGGCTATGACATAATACATAATAGGGAATGCCTAATGAAGACACTTGACACAAAGTCCAAGTATTTAGGGTTTCCCAACTCGGGTACAACAAAGTCCAAGTGCATATACACAAGGCAATGTAAAGCTTGAGAATAGGACTATGCACGTGATAGCAATGCTCAGGCCCAGAAAGAGGATGAGTATGTCCATATTAATCTCCAGAGTGCATATTGATGGGATCCATCACATGAAGGTGTGCCACAAGAGTTGTTTATATGTCATCTATGTCAGCAAATATGTTGAAAGAGCGACACAAAATGGGGAAAGCCTCTAAGGTGAGCTTCCCACGTGCTAAGGACCTAGGAAAGAAGGAAGGCTAGACTATAGTCAGGGGGAACTATAGGCACTGCATGGTCAAAATTATGTGTTGCTGACGTAGTGAAAAATAAGCCTGTGACAATGTTACCAAGTTGATCCTTCCAGTATTCATATGTTTGTCTCAAATATTAAGCCATGCATGTGTAAGTATGAACAAATTCAGATTGTGAAACTGCAAATGGCTCATTAAATTAGTCATAGTTTGTTTGATGGTATCTACAACTCAGATAACCATAATAATTCTAGAGCTAATACGTGCAACAAATCCTGACTTCTGGAAGTGATACGGGCATAATCTTGAAGATAAGCGTATGTGAGTGTGTATTAAATCAAGTCAAGGGAGTGTACAAATTGAGGTATGAAGAGGCGTTTGGAACACATAAAATCCGCCCTTACATACAGTTCATATGCGCCTTTTGTCTTCCTTTCATTAAGAGCTTTTTGGACATTTCACTTATGTTTGTAATAAGTCTATAAATAGACTAGTATTAGGCCATTTTAATTTAGTTGTTGAATGATATTATAAGACACACTTGAAACACCTTTATTATCTCTATGTAAAGTGTAACACCTTTAGTTTAGCGCTTGTAAAAGCCACCAAAACCGAAATGAGGGTGATGCTATTATGGAATCACTAGTATTGCAAAACTTGGTTTGAAACCTTGGTGCTTGAGTGGTCAACGCACTTTTGTGTCATTGTAAGAGTGTTGGTGTTTCTTTTACATCTATTAAGGGTCTTAGTGTTGACATACACTTAGGTTCTTAGTTCTTGTAAGAGTTGATGTCTCACTACCTATCCTTTTCACTTTTGTAATCATTTGTAGCATTTGTTGTTATTATTAGTGAAACCGTAGGTTGTGTGAACTTCTTGTTGTTGCAGTTATTATCATATTGTTGTCCATCTTGTGTTGTAGTTTCTGTTTTAGTGGTGAAACACCACGTTACTTGGCCATCTTTTATTTTTCTTATTTGGTCGAGACTTGTTCCCTCTGTGGTTCTTGGTTTTTATTGTGTTTTGTGTCTTGTTTATGCGTTGTGGGTTATTTCTATTTTGATATTGTTCCAACAAGCTCAATCTTGGTCTAGCTGACTTGAAAAAAATTTAAAAAAGACTGTTGAAATTGAAAATCCACAAAAAAAGAATTCTGCCCTTTTGTGTTTGGTTGAGTAGAAGTTGTTCTTGTTTGATCTTGGCCAAAACTTGAATGTGGAAAAGGCTCCAAAACTTGTGTATTTCCTCTCCAAAACCAAATTCACTCATCCAAAAGTTGGAAAAACACTAAAATTTTCAAATTCCAGCACTATTCCAAAGATGCCATGTCATTATCCACAACTAATCAAAGGCTACCACATCCCCCCTTGTACAACTAACTTTTTTGTGTTTTGTAGGTAACTTTTTGGCTACGATGGACAACAATGCCATTAATATTATATTGGCTCAAATTGAAGCCATGTCCTGTGATATTGCTAGAGTGAATACGGGTATTGAAAATTTAAACTTGGATATGGCATCGATGAAAGATGAGATGTCGACTATAGTTAAGAGAATGGATTGTATAGAGAGACGAAGGAACTCTCATGCTTCTACTCTTGCAACTTTACATCCAATGATCAATTCTCCAAGACCACCAAAAAATTCCACAATCCAAGCTCCTAATTAACCTCAAAATCAAAACCTAAGTAGGCCACCTCCCCCAAAAATTGATCAAATGTAACAAGAAGGACTTACAAGCCAAATGCCTCAACTAAAACCGAACTCTCCCATACAAGCACCAAAATCGAACTCTCTCATCCAAGATCCATAATCGAAGCTCCACTTCACCAAATCAAACCTCTCAATCGAAGATCCACTTTACCTAAATCAATACATCCATATAAAGGAATATGGTAGAGAAGGACATAAAAGATATAGAGTCAACGATGATGCTTATATAAGGGAAGAAGAGTTGAGAGGAATACGTAGGGATCAACAAGGAACCCACCACCAAGATAAAACGTGTGTAAGACCCCATAAAGTTACGTGGTTTAACCCTTTAAAGCAGGTCAAAAGAAGGATTATACTAAAGAATTTTGACTAAGTGTTGGAAATTAGTTCATTTTAGAGCCTTCAAACTTTGATGAATTATTTCATGACCTTCTTGACCTCTGTTTGTTGATTTTTTGTTGATACACGATGGGGCAATTCAAGAGTACATCTCAAGTGAGTTTCAGAAATTTTAGACGAGCTTAAATACATGTTTGGTATGCCAAACCAATAGCTCAAGGCGATAAGCCCGCGTCACCCTGGCTATCGTGTTTCTTAAGGCGGTGCGGTGCCTTTCTTCGTCTAGTGGACTAGGTTGGGTGGCGCCTTGCTAAGTTCGGTGGACTAGGCAGGGCGGCGCCTTGCTAAGTCCACTGAGCCAATTTTCATTTTTCCTCTCTGATTCATTAAGGGTAAATTGGGCATTTTCACCCTCCTTATCATCTTTAACATGGGATTAAATCCCCAAAACACCAAAAGAAGATATTTTTCTCTAAAATTCATCAAGAACTATTCCTAGGGTTTCAACCCAAAGTTAAAGAGAACTCAAAATTCAACAGTCACTTTTTGAGATTTCTTCAAGAATCAAAATCCCCAGACCAAGAGCTTCAAGAATCACCCATCAATTGTACGAATAGAATTCCAAAACCAAGATTTCATTCAAAGTCCATAATTTAAGGTGTGTGGGGTTTGAACAAGAACAATTCTTTCGTTCTTATGCTCAAAGTTTTGATTTTTATTTAAGAATTTCATGTTTTCAAGTGGAATTTATGCTTAAGTTACTTTGTTTTAAGTTTATGAAATTATAACTTGTTCAATTCTTGAATTGTGTATTTACCCTATCTATTATTGTTTAAATTGAGATTTTATCCCATGAATTGCATGTTTCTACATGAATTGATATTCCCAGGTGTTTCTAAGATTATGTCAAGAATTAAGCTTCCTTATGAAACCATGATCATTTGAGTCTACAATATATTTACATGCTTTAGAATACAAGAGTGAATTTTTGAGATTTGATAAAGTATTTTGGTGCTATTATTGCAAACATGAAGTTTATTGTGTTTTTACATGATTTCCAAGTATGGGTTGTAAGCCATGAAGTTTTAGTCTTGGTATTCAAGAAAGATGATTTTGAACAAGTATGGATATTAAGACCTAAGCTAAGAAAGGAGCCCATATAATTATAAGTTAAAGAAAAGAGAATTATGGTTGGCTTCCATTATACTTTATTGTGCTATTTATGGTGGATTTTCCTAAAATCTCTAAGCCTGAGTATGGGAGCAGTATTTAGTACCGAGTTAGGCATGATTTCAAGGTCTCATACCCCAGAACTATGAGCCACCGTAGGATTTTTATATACCCCCAAGTGAGTTAATAAAGTGATCACTAAAGTTAAGGTTCTATTCTGATGGAAAGGGTAGAACATCTCTCCCTAACATGGGAAAGATATTGGACTCTATGTCAGTTCACATGGTTTATGTCGGTTAAAAGAAACTCCCACATTCTCCCAAAGTCCCAAAGTGTCAGATTTTTCCCAAGTACCCAGAGTCTCCAAGTCTCCAAAAGTTTTATAGTTTTAAAGTTCCCAAGTCTTTGAGTCCCAAGTCCAAAGGTTCCCAAAAGTGCTATAATCCTTACATTTTGAAAGAAGTCCCTTATTTTCATAAGATAAAGTATATATGTATTTTGAAAGCTATGGTTTTAAGATTTCCAAATTCTAAGTTTCAAAGTACCTAAGTCTCAAGTTGCAAAAGTTTCCAAAGCTCATAAGCCTTTAAGTTCCCAAAAGAAAAGAATGATAGAAAAGTTTTTAGAAAATTAAGTGTGAAGGCTCACAAGTTTTAATCAGATCAAACTTTGCAGAAAGGATATACATTCAACTTTTAGAACTGAATGTTACGAATCACTAGATTACAAAGTTTGACTTGCTATGCATGATTTTAGATTTCAGTATTTTAGACATTCCAGCTTATGTGATTCATTTACATTTAGCGTGTATTGTTTGATAAGTTATGATGATGAGATAATATTTTATTTATGCATTGTATCCCCATATACTCAGTACATCCTCAATGTACTGATCTGCATATATGTCTATGTACTACAATATCTTATAATGTAGGTACAATTCATAGCATACATACCATATTCAACTAGTTTGCAGCTTCCAGTTAGCAGGTGATGGGTTCTTTTGCTTCAAGGACTCAAGTTAAGTTTAACTTTGTATAGTCTCTTTTATTCAGTCATATTGAGTTGGGATAGTTGGGAGTCATGACCCAGCTACCTATAGTCAGTATTAGTTATATCCCGGACTCTAAAGTAAAGTGATTGCAGTTAGACTAGATTTTATATAGTGGTTTACAGACTTAGAGTGATGGCTTAAATCTAAGGTGGAGATGATAGAACGAGTGACCAAATCAAGCTTTCAGATTCTAGTAGATGTACCAATAAGTAGAAGAATAGCTATGAGAAAGAATAATGCCCGAACCATTCTTATTTTAGTATTTTCAGTTATCCTAATACTTACTTATGCCTTACATTTCAGTTCCATGATCATAATTTATGTTCATGCATATGATAGAGAATCAAGTACTCTCCTAGTTCCCAAAATGAGGAGTTCCAGTTCTTTCAGCAGTTGGAATCATATTCCATAATTTATTAACTCCAAATTTAGGTCATGCAGCTCAGGACTCATGTACTCAAGCTTTACGATAAGTTCAGTTCAAGTACTCAAGCAATACTTTTAATGATTAGCAAAATTTGGATTTATATCGTGCATGTCCTCATATCAGACTTCTTTGATAAGTTCATGATATTAAATATTCTATTACTCAAGACTCAGTTAAGTGTCAAGTTATACACATTATCCCTTCATGTTTTAGGTTCTTATGTTCTAACCTTTTATTACCTTTCCTTAGGTCAAGATAGTGATGATGAACAGCTATCTGGATGGAAGAGAGTAAACCTTTCTTGTTATTGAAAGATCGTTGTATGCTTATTTTAGCTAAGGCTGTAAGTATGAAGTAAGATTGAGGCCAAGTCGTGGATACCCATCATAGTTGGTCAAAGTTTTATATGCTATGTTTGGGTAGTTGAAATCTTAAGTATGTCTTCTTAAGAGTAGTGTATGGAAGTTGTTCTTGATAGAGGTTTATAGGTTGTGATAAAGGTATTTCATGGAAGTGTGTTTAGAAGTGCATATATGGTTATAGAAGTAGGCTTGAAGATCATGTTTGTATATATCTGGATTAATGCACTGCACGTTAGTAATTGTCTAGTACGAGGTTGAATGTGGTTGTTGGAGTGGTAATGAGAATTTTACATGAGATAAGAAGTTGTGAAGTGTACGGTATGTTGAATTATGGTTCAAACTAGTGTTACAGTGTCATGTGATGTATCCTATGATTGTGGGTTAGGCTTGAAGATGGTGAGGAAGGTCATTCAGTTTAGACATGAGTAACTAGAAATATCAACGACCATGTGAGAATTAGAATAGAATCAATAAGTATGGTGTTTAAGGGAAAAGAATAGTTGACTGAATATTTTAGTAGTGTGTCTAAGTTTTTAAGTAAGGTGCCGCGTTGCCTAGGGCCTAAGAATTCTATTCCAGTTCATGAACAAAAAGGTTTATGTTCCAAGCTATAGAGTTGTAGCAATATTGTAATCTCTTATTCAGATTCCTTGTTCAGATTATGCCCAAAGTTCTTTGCTGCCTCATATAGTTAGAAATCCCTAGAAGGGTGTTGAAGAAATCCTCCACTTGAGTATGAATATCTAGTCATGATTCAGTTCGTAAGTATTCACTGAACGATCATCGTTTCCCAAGTGTTCCAGCATAGATAATGTAATACCCATTGTGTAATCTTAGCCTCGTTTACTCATGATTTATGCCTGCATAAACTATCACTTCGCAGTCTGTACGTACGATCGCACCATGAGCACATCAAGAAAATTCTAAACTCTCAGCATGATTCAACTCTTTATAATAAGTAAAGGCAAGTCAGCTTAGACTCAATCGAAGATAATAGTCGTCCTTCATTCAATTCTTTTCCAGTCTCAGATTCGGCTATGTAGCTATATACCATGTAAACTCCTACACTCATAGATCGTTTCAGTAGCTTGTTATGCTTAAGATTTGGTCATTCAGTTATTTCGGTTGTGCATGATAGCTTATATTCTCGTATTCCTCAGTATTCTTAGCCGAACTAGTAACATTCGAGGACGAATGTTTTCAAGGGGGAGATATTGTAAGACCCCGCAAAGTTCCCTCATGGTTTAAGCCTTTAGAGCATGTCAAGAGAAGGCTTATACTTAAGAATTTTGACCAAGTGTTGGGACTTAGTTCATTTTAGAGCCTTCAGACTTTGATGAATTATTTCATGACCTTTCCAACCTTCATTTGTTGATTTTTTGTTGATACACGCTGGGGAAATTCAAGAGTATATCTCGGGTCAGTTTCAGAATTTTTAGATGAGTTTAAGGGCATGTTTGGTATGCCAAACCAGTAGCTTCGGGCAATAAGCCTGCGTCGCCCTGGCTATCGTATTTCTCCTAGAAGGGCGGCGCCTTGCTAAGTTTGATTTGTTTATTTTTTGTTGTTCCTCTCCAGTTCATTAAGGGTATTTCCCCCCCCCCCCCCCCCATTCATCTTTAACAAGGGATTAAATCTCCAAAACACCAAAATGAGATATTTTTTCTCTCAAATTCATCAAGAACTCATCCTAGGGTTTCAACCCAAAGATCACGAGAACTAAAAATTCAACCATCACTTTTCAAAATTTCTTCAAGAATCAAAATCCCCAGACCAAGAGCTTAAAGAATCACCCATCAATTGTACGAATAGCATTCCAAAAGCAAGAGTTCATTCAAAGTCCATAATTTAAGGTATTTGGGGTTTGAACAAGAACAATCCTTTCGTTCTTGTGCTCAAAGTTTTGATTTTTATTTAAGAATTTCATGTTTTCAAGTGGAATTTATGCTTAAGTTACTTTGTTTTAAGTTTATGAAAT
>NW_025870112.1:0-1856 GCF_002878395.1 Capsicum annuum
ATAATGTGGTATTTCTGCATATTTAGACCTACCAAATTGTATAGAATTGAATTAGCTTTCCAATAATACCAATTTCTCCTTAATCCAATACCCAAATGAAAAGTTATGCCCATTTTCGTGAGAGACAGTAAGGATGGGCGATTGGTTAGGCACCGCCCAACCAAACTTAGGCGAATGGTTAGGCACCGCTTAAGTCAATTTCAAGTGCCAAAAACACTCCGTTTTGAGTTATTTTGAGGGTAATTAAGTCTTTTAACACTCCTTACACGTCCCTAAACTTAACCCTACGAAATATATAGCTTCTAAACAC
Source organism: Capsicum annuum (assembly GCF_002878395.1). Classification (NCBI taxonomy): domain Eukaryota; kingdom Viridiplantae; phylum Streptophyta; class Magnoliopsida; order Solanales; family Solanaceae; genus Capsicum; species Capsicum annuum. The sequence continues at coordinate 311 of NW_025870112.1, forward strand.
ATTACAACCCTATTAACATCTCAAAGCTCATCATCCAAGAGCACTAAAATAGAAAAACAACTAGGGTTTCATAATTAAGCTTGAAGATCCAATTTCAAGGAAATTCCTTCATCAATCATCAAGAGCCTCCCTTCCAAGTTATGCGTAGTGTTCATCCATGGATTCCTTTCGTCCGTGGAGTTCAAGAATCAATCTTTAAAATACAAAATCTTGGTTGATTGTGGTGATATGATCATACCCATGCTGATGCTTTTTTGTTTTGCTATATAATAATATCATGACTGTATATCTCATGAAAGTTGTGTTGTTAGTTGAAAAACATGATCTTTGGATGGATTGATAGAATGAAAGTATGAAATCCACCTATGCCTTAAAGAATGCATGCAAGGTGTTTGATAAAATGCGTAGTAAGTTAGAACTTCATATTTACATGATTTCATGATATCTAAATAACAAGTTCATGTTCTTCATACACTCCAATATGAATTTTCATGCAAATTATGTGTTGTTATTATTGTGGTATAAAGCATGTATGATAATGGAGATATAAATTATGTACACAAAATATATCCATGCTTTCCCTACCATGTTTGAGATGTTGAATAAATACATGAAGTATAATATCCCCAAATCATTACAATATGAACTAAATGTTACATATTGCCGTTCCTTATGCTTGAATGGTTTCCATGCCATTGTTATGAAGAGTATATGTTGTCAGAATGCCCATGATATTAGAATATGAGATTTATGACTTGATTATAAGCATTCCTATTCATGATAGATATTATGATTACCATGTACTTCATGAAATCCCCCACTCATGTATAATGGATTTTTATTTATGGTCGTGTACTCAAGAAATTCAAGCCGTGTCAGTTTCCTTCCATCGAGTCCTGGGGGTACTTGTACCCAAAAAATATAGCTGTGTGCCTAGAGCCATGTCATGTTTTCATGATATTCTCAGTCAAGCCATGATCTATAGAATTCAGTCAGTCATGTGACTCAGGAAAACTCAGAAATCTCAGTAATCTCAGTAGTCCAGTAATCTCAGTAACCTCAGTAACCTCAGTATTCACAGTTAATCTCTGTAACTCTAGTACTCTCAACCAGTCCTCAAAACTTAGTACATTCCATCAGTCATCGAAATCCAGTAAACTTAGTTTAGCTCCGTTAAACAATACCACTAGTATCAGTCCAGTTAATCAGTATCAGTTCAGCTAATCAATTTAGTTCAGCTTAGTTATTCAGTTCAGTGTCCTTCAGATGGGAGTAGAGGTTAGCACCGAGTGAACCCAAGGATGGGAACTCACCCGCCAGTTCAGGGTGTGATTCTTAGTAGTCATCCTTGTGTTCCAGAACGACATAGCCAGCGTAGGTTGAGATATCTTAACCCATCGAATTAGGATTGATGAGGTGGCTTAACCCGTCAGTTTAGGGTTCCTACCATTTTTATTGAGTACCTGCCAGTATAGGGTTCTCACAGTTGTCCTTACCAGTGGTGCGGTATTGACATCCCTCCAGTCGAGGAAGAGATTGGACTCCA
>NW_025870113.1:0-2936 GCF_002878395.1 Capsicum annuum
CTATCACTATAATAGTTCTGACCTTAATTACCTTTCCTTTTAAATCAGAAACCCAACACTTTGTAATCCAAATCCTTTGCTTCCTCTTCTACATCAGAATCATACATTCTAGAAGTAGATCCCTGCACCCTCACTGCATTTACCTTTTTAGCTGTCATTGGTGTAAATTGTTTCAAAATTAGCCCAATATCAGTTTTGAGCTGTGCAAATTCTTATGCAACGGTGTCATCACTCACTCTATAGTTACTTGTAGCTCTAATAGCATATGTACCAGCTCCTCTATCAGTCTCCTAAGTATGCCATCCTTGGTTAGTGATAGAAATCATATCTAACATCTCTTAGGCCATCTCTGAACATAAACGTATAAGTGTACCTCTATATATTATGTCTTCTATTTCCCTAGAACTGACATTCAATGATCTATAGAATATCTCCAATGGGTTGGATCCTGAAATCCTGTGATGGGGTACTATGCTCAACTTTTTTTTGAATCGAAACCATGCTTTGTACATAGACTCTACAAGTAACTACCTGAAACTATAGATCTTATCTTTCAACTGTAGCATCCTGGCAGGAGAGAAAAATCAATTTTAAAAAATTCTGCAAAGTCGTGATTGAGCCTATAGGAAGTTCTCCCAGCTATAATGATGCTTCGCCGGTCAATGATAAAGGGAAAAATCATAAACTCAATGCTTCCTGATCCACCCCTAGAATGGTATATGAAGTACATATCCCAGTGAAATTGGCTAAGTTCATGTTTGCATCATCTGTTGCTTCCCCTAAGAAGACACCCTTAAGATTTAAAAGCTGAATCATTGCAATAGTAATATTGAACTTCACATTCGGGGGTAATGCAGGTGGAACAATGGCTCCAGTCATAGTAGGATCTATATACCCTATGTCTTCATCCTCATCATATAGTGGTAGAAACTGATATGCAGGTATAACTCAAGCTCTACCACCCCTAGCTCTCTCATGACCGCATCGACAGTTGCACGTGGATTAATTATTGGTCTTACCTTAGCTTGTTGTGTTTGCTGAGCTTACGTGGCTTCGTTAGCCAATATTATTTCTTCAGCTTCTTCTGCTAAAAATTTCTCTGTCTATCTATCTACAACATTCTTTAAAGAGTCACAATCTGAGGTCTCAAACCCCAATAGGAAAACCATCATGAACTTGCTCTAACATCCTCCATGGTGTTTGTATAATTCTTTCAGGCTCTAGATGTAATGGGACTAAGGGATTGACTCTACTCCTAGTGTTTCACATACACCGATGTATACAGAATTAAGAACAAAAAATAAAACCTGCAAACTTCACCAACTTTGATCAATAATTCTTACCGTCTTCCCCGGCAATGGTGCTAAAATTTTATGACACCTAAAACTAACCTCGAAAGAAGTATGTTACAGTCGATGTCAAATATAGTAACCCAAACCAGGTTGGGGTCGAACCCACTAGAAAAATGTTGAACAGTATCTCAAACTTGACAAAATCCACGAGCAATGCAGAAAAGTAAATGGGGGAATTTAAAATCAAAAGTAATGTAAAAGTGTGTAACCTAATAATGAAATAACCCAAAGGCATTTATAGTATCTCAAAATAATAATGAAATCCTAATAAATATAGAATAGGATCGGCACTCATTACGAGTCGTGTGATCTACTCATAAGGTCTCCTTAGAGTCATATGATGCTAAGCGTTGGCATTCTAGTGACTAATCTTTAGGGCTTCAAGCTTCTATTGTTCTTACGATTCATTACAACGAGTCATAGTTGGTCCTTCCGACTTGTGGTCTTCATTCGTCATCACTTGAGCCTTAGACTTTCAGGGCTTTGAACACTGGTCTCTTATGACTTCTCATTAAAAGTCGTAATCAGATCTTATGACTCGTAGTCTTTTATGACTACACCTATGAATATTATCTTTGGCTTCTGATCTCGTTACGATTGTTCCTCACAACTCATAGTCACTCCTTAAGAGTTGTGGCCATTTTTTACTTAGCTTCTTCTGCTTGACTTTAGCTACTATATTGGTTACGAGTAAGATTACGAGTCATATGATGACCTGATAACTTGTAGCCAAACTCGTTAAGTGATCAGACTTCAACATATTCAGAGCTTTTTCCTCCATTTTTCATTCCAAGCCATTTTCTTCCTAAATTCCCTACACCCAAGAAATAAACATATCATATCCCTCAAAATAGCGTAAGTACAAGCATAAATTCTTTGTTTTAAGCATTAAATGTTCCATGTTTCCAAGGCACATTAGTTCTGTAGGTAGCAGCCAGCTAAAAACTATATGTTTGTCTGCAATCGACATAGATATAATAACTTAAGAGATTTAAATAGAAAAATGTTCCAAATGTCAACAATGCACTTATTTAAGGACCAGCAGTAATTAAAATCATCCAATTGGGGAAATATTTTAAGAACTTCGAGCTAGGACAATACTTGTCTAGTTAGAAACCAGCAATCTACTAGAAAAGTGTCACTACTCGAGGCTACCCCCTAGTCGTGACATGGTGCTTAAGGCCACAAATGACCCTAAGCTAACCCATGGTCTGGTACCTGCTATGAGCACTAAATGAAATGAAAGTAAAATAGCATGTACGAAAGATAAACCAATAAGGAACAATCACTCTAAATACGGAAATATATAAAAAAAAAATATGTCTAAAGAATCTGATAAGCACTGGAAAACTAGACTGCTTGTTTGAAAACCTCTAAAACATAAGGAGTTGATGGGACAAACCCCCAACTAACTCCAACTAACTGAATAATACTGAAATGAATGAAATAACATATAACGTCCTCGATGGATGTGGACACACCACTACTGCTGTGGGGAACTGCTGAGCTACTTAGGGATGGTCGGGAAACTGTGAGCCCGATCCTATGTTATAAGACAACATAGCACAAAATAAAGGTATGGGA
>NW_025870114.1:0-7295 GCF_002878395.1 Capsicum annuum
TTCTTCTTATTTCTCAAACTCATTACTCAATTAATTTTTTATTAAAGCTCCTAGGAGCTTTTGGATCAAATTAAAGTTTACCAAAGAAGGGATTAGGCTACAAATGAAGCTACTGAAGAAAAAGCTAAAGGCTCAATGGGGCACACTAAGATTATACACAAAAGGTAGGTCAACAACAAGGCATAAAACAAGGCTAATAAAGAAATGCCTCAATCATCTCCTAAATCCTCATTCGTTATTTCTGTATGCACACACACTGGGTAAGTTCTTGACATCACATACAATAAGGAATAAACAAATACCTCACACACAAATGACATATGCTTTAATCACATAGGATCATCATAGACTATCAACCAAACAATAACATGAATTTATTATTAAGCCAAGAAGTACAAGAATCATAATCAAGAGCCTTGGAGTCTCAAAAGTGGAAATTCAAACAATTCAACATGCTTACACAGTCAAAACACTTTCACCATAAAATCAAAAATATCACCAACAAGAAGAATATCTTACACAATTTTATTTTAAATTGAGCCAAAAATTGGAAATTTCCCCACCACACACTTAAAAATCTACTTTGTCCCCAAAGTGAATTTTAAAATTAAGAAATAGAAATACTCCCTGATCACTCTAGGACTATATAGTAGCATCTTTATTTATCAAGAGGATCCAGGTACCCCACACTCGGTCTTTGTCATGCTCCTTAGCTCAGGTTTATGGTACTAGGACTTTTCATTAGCCCATGACTCAACCAAAAAAAAACCACATGAAGTAAATAAACTAAAAACTAAAAATAAAACATACCTAATTAACTTGTGTTGCCTCCTAAGCAACGCTTGATTTAGTGTCGTGGCATGACCTAGCTCAACTAAACTATATTCCTTCATCATTTTACTCCCTTTTGGGAGCCAATTTCTCTTTTATTTCTAACCTATTGAGTTCACACTCCCAAGGTCAAAATTTTTATCAACTTCAACCTTTATCATATTGAGAAGCAATAGTATTGGAAGCCTAGACCACTCAATAAGGAAGTCAAAAGAGGTCTTTGATGGGCTAACCACCCCATACCCATCCCCTTCAACAACAGTAATCATGCATAAATCCTTATAGTGGGATAGCGTGTTTAGCAGTTTGTAAACTTTAAACACCATCTTTTTATACTCCCACCTTATTTTTAGCATGCCCTCTCTTTCATCAATTAAAATTCCACCCATCGCCAAAAATGGATGCCCTAAGATGATCGGTGCTTGTTCATCTATCTTAAAATTTAGAACAATAAAGTCAATAGGAATAATGAATTTACTAATCTTTATGAGCATATCTCAATCACTCTTTTGGTATGGGCTATGGTCTCGCTTGCCTGCTGTAGTAGTACAGAGCTTAGTCTAGGCTTCCACAAACCCAATATGTTGAAAAAAGATAGAGGCATCAAGTTAATACTTTTCCCTAAATCACTAAGCGCCTGCACCACCTCACTGTTGCCAATCTTAATGGGAAGAGTAAACTTACCTGGGTTTTTAAGCTTTTTCAGCATATTTTGAGTACTTAGCGTACTTGGGCATACCCTGCAAAATATCTAAAAGGTAAGTTATTATGAAGCTCTCTTAATGTATCAAAGAACTTTTTGAACATTGTATCCCCCTTCGCTTTTATTTGCCTCTGAGGGAAGGGTAATGGTGAAATCTTCTTCACTTCTTCAGTGACTTTTTCTTTCAAGTACTCAGACTTACTTGATTTTTCAAAAACTTCTTCGGAAACCTATGGGGGAGTAAAATCTGTATTTACCTCCTTAGTTACCTTTGATGGTTCTCCTTGAATCTCTTTACCACTCCTCAAAGTAATTTCCATAACTTGTTTTGGATTTTTTATTTCTTCGAGAAACCCATCTTGAGGCCTAGTTTAATGTTTATGATAACTGCCTCAACTGCAACTCTAAACTTCTTTTGGCCGCTTGCTGAATTTTTTACCTCCATAACCAACTGTGTCTAATTTGCTAAAATCTGCTTCATCATCTCTTCTATGTTTCTAGTTGACTAGTTTCCTTGTTCTTGTGGTTGCTGAATTTGTTGTTGCTGGGCGTTCCATGGCTGAGTCTGCTACTTCATATTGTAGGCATTACCATAATTTGGCCTTTGAGCATTGCCTACATACATTACTGATTATGGATTTGAAGCACACCTGGACACTAAATAGCCACTATTTTTGCAGACCTCACACCAACCACTGGTTTGCTGAACTGTATTGACTGTTTTGGTAGGTTGTGGAGCTCCCAATTTTAGGCTGTTGAACTGTGTGTTTATAATATTTTGTAATGTCATAACCTAGGATGATAAGGCAGTAAACTATTCCACCTATAATACACATGTAATTCTTTTTGTGATACTTCTAGAATCTGAATGCCACTCGGGATTTTCTTGTGCTGTGTGGTTTAACAATGTGTACAACTCATCATAAGCCAATTCCAGTGCTTGACCACCTATGGCTGAATCTAGCAAAATCTTTGTATTGTGATCAAGTGCTTCTACAAAAGTATGAGCAAGTACCTCATTAGACTGTTACTGGTGTGGACAATCCTGAAGAAGGGCCTCGAAGCATTCCCAAGCATGATAAAGATTTTCATCTGGCTTCTATTTGAAGCTCACTATCTCACTGCGAAGTCTCTCAGTTTTTCCAGATGGAAATAATTTGATAAGAAACTTGTGGCTAATCTATCCTATAATGTGATTGAATTGGACGGCTCCACATTCAACCACCTTTTTGCTAACCCCGATAGTGAATGGGGAAAAGTGTCAGCCTCACATAATTTGTATTCACACCAGTGAGAATGAATGTATCAGTAAGCTCGATGAAATTCTACAAGTGGACATGTGGATACTCGTGTGAAAGCCCTGTAAATTGTACACTACTTATTAGAAGCTGCACCATGTTGTGCTTTAACTTGAAAGTACCCCAGCAGCTGAACTTTGAATTTGGGAAGTCAAGTTCATTGGAAATGGGACTGCCACTTCCCTATTTGTCCTTCGGGATGCTTGTTGTTCAGCCGTAGCAGCAGGATTCTTTTGGTTTTCTTGGATTTACGAAATTTGAGGGAGAGGTTTGCTTCTCTCCTTCATTAATGGAAAAGTTGCTCAAGTTCGGAACTTGGTTCAACCAAGTCCTGATCCCTTTCCAGCTTACTACTTTGAAAACTATTTCCTACAAATACAAAACCAAGACCAAGCGTAAAAATACCAAATATATCTAAAATGCAAAACTAAAATAAACTGTTGCGAAATAACAAGTCCCCGGCAACAACACCAAAAACTTGACAGCACCCAAGTGCACACGCAAGTGTACGTGGTCTACCAAGTAGTAAAGTGGCCTTCAAGAAAGCTGAGTTATCGATGCCACGGGGACTTTCTTCAACAACGATTCAATTCTAGTTCACAGTTTAGATTTAATTGGTGAAAGAGTAACCAAAAAGAGAGTGTGTAATTTGTAGACTAAAGAAAAGTAAATAATGTGCAAAGTAAAGTCTTGGAAAAATCAATGGAGTAAAGCCCAGGGTTAAATCACTTTGAACAATCATACTATGTTATTGAACTTCATTTGTTAACTTTCTTATCTTGGTTGTTGATTCGTAGGGTTAATTACATGACTATGGTCTTCCGACCTCTAACCTTTTTACCTAATATGGACATTACAACTACATCAAGTGGGGATGTAATAATCCAATTAAGTTCTTTACACTATCATCCTACATGTGAATCAAGTAAGGCATCTAAGTGCATATATGTCCTAGACACTAATTTTAATTCTTTATTTTATAAAATAATAAAAACCCAAACTTTATTTATTCCCATGTTCAATCTCCCTATTTCTTCTCCCGAGATCACACGGTCAAAAATATATGTATTTTACGGGTGATCAATCCAAAAAATATTAAAACAAGAATAAACAAACAACCAATAATGATAAGCAAATTAACCAAAATTAATCCAAAATAATAGTACTCTTGTTCTTGACTTTATCCCCAAAAAGAGGGGGTTTAGCCGATAATATTCATAATCACGATCCAAATTATTGAATACGTGTTATGAATAATTAAAAAGATAAATAGATAATTAAAAACCTAATAAAGAAGTGCAGCCGCATCATAAAATTTATCCACCCGTCCATGCACCATCCTAGGTGTCCACTATCGTGTGTATATATATTATATTATTCCTAATCCATGTGGAATTATGGAAATTTTCCCACACTTTCCAATATTCCCCTCCAGCTCCTCAAAACGTGTGCCACCAAATTGTATTAAAAATAGGATAAAGTCCCAACCGTATTGGCAAAGAATTAAAATTAGTTGTACATGTGCAACCTATTGCGATGCATTGATGGCAGTGTAGACAGGAGTAATGTAACGCGTTGATATAGCGTCGACTCACTGGAAGTTGTGTCCAAAATTTATTCTACATGTTGAACGTCCTATCTTTTTTCCATCCCTTTTGTAGTGTATTTCCACTGAAATTTCAGCCCTTCTATCATAATATACCACCATATTCATCTCACAAAACTTCCTAAATAATCACACACCACAAATTAGAGATCAAAACAACGCAATATCCTCAATGATGAATCAAATCAAGAGCTAAAATAAGGCTAATTCACAATATCTTCACTTATTATTCTGACTCTAGACTTAATCAAATTGAACTTTGCACATTTCCAACAAGTTGTTCCACTCATAATTACACATTTAAAACGTTTGGAACCTTTCAAACATAATAGAATCCAATGACACCAACTAGACACACACCTAGCTCAAGCTAGTAAAACTAGTTTTTCGGGTTGAATTATAAATGACTCAATTAAGTACAATCTTGTTTGGAAAACACGTTGAACATTGTAATCACACATTTGGAAATTTATATGCTTGATTATATCATATCAACACATAAAGCACCCAAATTATTCTTAAAACAAGGCTAAATAAGCTAGAAAAGTAACACTAGAGTGTATAAATACACCCAACATCACTCTCTTATAAGTGTGGCGCACTACACACCTATAAAAGAGACTTTACTAGACATGGATTTAAGGACTCTTAATTGTCCATGAACCTAGGCTCTGATACCAACTTGACACGACTTGAGCCAGGGGCTTGTCGTAGTGGGCATCTCAAGCCTAACAAAGATCGAAGATCACCCCGCTACCCAATCTAACCAACCAACATATACCCTGTGTTAGATAAATTCCAAACATATAACATAATAAGGTGATTAACAACATAAATATTTTGGGATAGGTCCAAGACCATGACCAACCTAAACAAGTCTAACCATCCAATACCCAACCAACAACCATAACAAAACCAAAATAATAACTAGGTCTATATCCATACCTTAATATACCCAAGTCCAGAGTTTGCCATACAAATTCTCTAAAAGAAATTCAAGAATATCCGATCAGGATATGCCCCCGACCATGGCAAGAACTAATATACAAGTTGTTCTCAAGTCCAATCACTGAGTATGTGGTGTAAAAATATGATCAACACATGCATTGCATGGGGATATAGCATCGAAGATGGTTAATGGTTAGAGCATAAGCATGTAACTTAAGGATAAGGATAAAATCACTATAATAGCTCAAATCCAATTACCCCATACATATAACAAACATAATATATACATTTACATATATACCATTGATGTGTCATGGAAACATGATACTTTTGATGCTTAAAATCATGAATTTATGATTGTACTTAGGTTGTTTTACTCAATGTGATGCACTTTTGTCTTTATTATAGGTAAAATAGTTCTACAATAGTGTTGGGATGAAAATGGAAGAAAAAGACCTAGAAAGACAAAGTCTGATCAAGTTGTAAGTTACCTCATGAGTCACCAACACACCATACGACTAGTAGAATGACTCATAAGCATAACAAAACCCAAACCTAAAATGAAAATCTAAGTGTTAAGAAGATACGACTCGAGCATCCAAGCCATAAGCAAGGATATGGGCCGTATAAAGAAAGCATAAGCATAATATAATCTAAAGCTATCATCAAAGTTGAAGTCTTAGAAGTATACGAGTCGAAAGTCTGAGTATGATTCGTATAGGGAAACTATAAGCAAACAGTATCTAAAGCTACAAAATATAGAAGTCCTAGATGGATACGAGTGCAGGCCACAAGTCGTGTGATCAAGGTAGAACTCGTGAGAAGAAGTCATATGAAGAACAAAAAGGTGAAACCTTGGAAGAGCAGACACTGGAATAGATACGAGAGGCATGGTATGACTCATATGATGAGCAGATGAGTGGATAAGCGAGCCATTGTGTCAGCTTAACTCTACCCTTTTATTTTTTATTAGGATTTCTAAGTATTTTTGAGATACTATATATACCTTAGGGTTTCTCCTTTATTTGGTTATGCAATTTTACGCACTTCTACATACTTTAGTATCATTTTTAATTATTGATACTTTGTTTTTGAGATTTTGAGTTTTTATTCAATAGAAAATTCTAGATTTTATTCATCTCATCATTGTGTAATTAATTACATGATTTCCTTATTGATTATCATGGATTGTAGTATGAACATGAGCGTTGCACTCCCTGACTAGGGTTGTGGGAACTCTAGTAGATTAACTACGTAAGGGGAGTGGGAGATTCATCTATTCTAAAGTGACTTGTATGTATCTTAATCTTCTTCATATAAATTGACCTTAGAGCTACTCTATGAGGTAAGGGATAGCCTATATACATAAACATCCCCACAAAGGAGTTTGTGATTGGGAAAATAAGATTAAGAGACTATTTGAGATTCACTTCCATCATTACTATTCTGGTATCTCATCTCATCAACTCGAGATTCAAAAGGTAAGAGTTGAACTAAATTCATAGATAAGGAACAATAAGGCAATGCCCTAAGACTCACAATGTAAATGGTGAGATTTATCAATATGTTAACAAGACTATTGATAATACATATCTTGTCAACTTTACATGCAAAGCAGTAAAATAGGTGGGTTGAACACGAGAAACTTACAGAGTTAAAAAGCTAGGGGTTACACAATCCTAGTATTAGTCTTCTATTGTTTACAACTCAAAAGCACTCAAGGTTTGGTTACTATTTACAGATTACTTCCAAAAAAACCATTTATTTTTCTGCACTTCTTATGAATTACATCAAGTTAAGCAACTATTCATCATCTTCCCTATGGGTTTGACCCCAACCTAGTCGGTGAGACTGGAGCTATTATTTCTCCACCTCTACCTCCAATGTGAAGTTTGACATTACTAGTGTT
>NW_025870115.1:0-1078 GCF_002878395.1 Capsicum annuum
TATATACTGAAATCTGAAGAACTTTCTGAGTTTTTTTACTGAGACTGGTATTAAAACTGTGGGAAGTAGTGTTTAACCGACATGCCCCATGTATGCTGTTATGGCTAAGCTGGGGTCTAATCTCTGCCCTGACTGGAGGGGTGTCAATACCGCGCCACTGGTAAGGACAGCTGTGAGTGACCCTTATCTGGCGGGTACTCAATGAGAATGGTGGGAACCCTAAACTAAAGGGTTAATCCACCTCATCAACCCTAATATGACGGGTTAAGATGTCTCAACCTACGCTGGCTACGTAGTTCTGGGACACAATGATTTCTACTAAAAATCACACCCTGAACTGTCAGGTGAGTTCCCATCCTTGGGTTCAATCGGTGCTAACCTCTACTCCCATCTGGAGGGATTGGACATGAATAACTGACTTTGACTGTGCATGACTTAATCTTACTGAATTCCGTTGACTGGCGGAATGTTACTGATATCTGACAACTGACTAAGATCATGAGGTTTTCCTGAGTCATATGACTGACTGAAGTCTATGGAATTATAGCTTGAGTTCGGATATCATGAAACATGACATGGATCTAGGTACACAGCTATAGTTTTTGGGTACAATTACCCCCAGGACTCGATGGAAGGAAACTGACACACATGGCTGACTTGATCATAAGAGTAGAGTCCATAATATATAATATCATAAGTAGGGATCTCATACTATGCATGGTTATCAACAATGTATTGCATGGAAAGGATTTCATATCACATGGAAGTACTTTCACAATCTAAATATCATTTTCATTACATAATCATATTGGCAACACATACTAATAGCATGGAAGTTCATGTGGATTGCATGGTGATCATGCATCTTGTTCATAAGTAGGATTTGCAAGTAAACATAGCATAATCTCATAAGAATAGTTCATGGGTATTCCAACAACAATTACAAGGTACATTGAAAACATAGAAGTCATTGGAACGTAAGGGCATATCATGAATCCTTCACTTAGTCACAATTTAGCTATATTGCATGATTTCTAGTTCCTTAGGCATTTTATCAAACACCTTACATGCACATCTT
>NW_025870116.1:0-1159 GCF_002878395.1 Capsicum annuum
AGACAACCTTTACCTGACCCAACTTCATCCAAAATCGACCAAGAAAACTTGAACCAGCTGGTTCTCATCCAAACGCCTTCCTCTTTATTCAAATTCGTACCTTCTCACGTGATTAGCATGATGTTGACATAAAATTAGTCTCGAACCTTCTAGAAACAAGCTAGGTGTCACCCCCAACGACTCAACTCCGCGAATCTCAGAATAATCGATACAGATTCATACATTGTTGGCGATTTTTGATTGGTTCATGAGGGAATTTTGATTCTTCATCCCTTATTGGCTAATTATTTTGAATTGCTGGAGAAAAATTCAAAATTAGTACCGATCCTAAATGGGAAATCTTATCCAGAACCCAAAAATTCAAAAAATATTCTATTTTTCAAGTCCCGAAATACCCCTAATTCGGTCTTCTATATAAGAACCCATTTGGATCATTGTTGGAGGGGGGATTTTTCTGGTCTTTCTCTTCTAGATTCAATGTTTTAGGAGAAATAAAAAGGAATTTTTTTTTAGAAATTCTGGGTGTTGGGAGATTGGTTAAGAAAGCTCGACTGAGGATTTTTTCCTTTGGGTCGAGAAAAGGGTCGGGGAGATTCTCTTCTCTTTGAAAGCAAAAGAAATAGGGAAAAATAAAACTCAGGGAGCACAAGTCGATTCCCTTTAGTAAAATTCCCTTTGTGGATTCGTCAACTAATTGGAGTCTCGAGGTGACGATTACGACGTTTTTCCGGTGGTTGTGATTCTGAACGAAGCTCGAGTCTCATTTTGCTGCCCTTAAAGAGTTAAATCTACTCTTTCACTTTTTAATTTATCATTTTCTTTTTCATTTATTTTCTTCATAGCGATAGTGGTTTAGTCGTAAGCGTGAATGAGGCTGGGATTGTGTGCTGTAGAGGCTTTGAAAGCCATAGGATTTTCATGTGATACGAATTGTTATGCTGATTGTTTGAATCAATGTTCCTCTTTTGATGTAGTGATTTCGTTCTAGTAGCTCTTTCTGCTTGGATCTGTCATACATGTTGTTACTTAAGACTGTTATTTGTTTACATTATGATAGTGAATATATTCTGAGATATAGGACTTGTTTATATGTAAGATAGAGCTTTGAAGGTTTTTGATGCCCCTATTCAGTGCCAATGTTCTTTCTGGTGTTAATCCA
>NW_025870117.1:0-6044 GCF_002878395.1 Capsicum annuum
ATTTGTGCGTGTTGTGCTGATACAGGTAATTAGACCCTTCTATATGCAACGAAGTGCTGTCTAAATTTTTGGTGACATGTAAGTGAAAGTACAGGTATTTGAACAGGTTCTCCCGGGCCTTCTCGGCTTCGGGTACCAGTCCGGCCCGATGGGATTTTGGGGCGTGACAGTTACCTTCTTTCTTCACTGGTGTTTTTCTAAACCTTATACCAAATTGTATACCTTTTTTATATAATTATACCTAGCTTACCAGAGCGCTAAAAGATAAGCTATAGGTCCACGCCTGGATGAAATATTTCATGTTCATGCCGGAATTTGGAAAACAGTTGCACCCCAAGAAGGTGTGTGTTAGGTAGTCTATGCATTGACGCAAACATCAATAATTGATTCCATAGTTCAAGCATGTCACCAATATGTCACATAAAGACAATTTATTATTGCTCCAAGACTCCCTTCTAACTAGAACTTTATACATATGCAGTATAAGTATACGTATCAGAATATCACATTTATTTTGAATTAACTATTTCGAGATAGTTTGGAAAATACTTAAAGAAATTTAATTAATTTGGAGCATCGGTTAATGCCAAATGCAACTGGTGTAATGAACACAAATTCTCATCACAAATACTCAAATATTATATAATCCTGGGAAAGGGGTCAAATATACCCCTAAACTTTGTGAAAAGATTCAAATATGCCCTCTGTTACAAGTTTGGTCCAAATATGCCTTCGCTGTTAAAGTTTAGGAGCAAATATACCCCTTTAAACGTTAAGTGCTTTGCTGGAAATTTGCAAGTCTCTTTTTTCTTTTCTCTTTTAAATTTTTAATGGCCACATAAGCTAGTAATTGCCACATCATAAAAAAAACAACTCTTTTATACCCTTTTATACCCTGACCCGGCCCGAGATCCAACCCAAGACCCCTTTTAACCTCTGTAATACCCTAACCCATTTCACCATATATTCTATGGCAATAACTTAGTCTACCTTAGATGTGAGTGAATCAATACGCAAAGCAGCTTATTGCGTTGCTACTGGTAAATTTTCTCTGCAGATCCTCAGGTAACTTTAAGTCATTGCCTAAATGCATCATCTTCGACTTTTCCTTTCTTCTTCTTCAAATAATATTCAATTTTTTCTTGGGAATTACTAGAGTTGTATATTCTTTATTACGTTGTCTAGTTTTCATCAATCATAAAAGTTCCTGCAGAGTTAATAAAGTCGAATTAATGAGACATTTGGGGAGATTCTATTGTGTCTGCCAAAATCTCATGAAATTTATTGTTTAAGGGAAAATGGTGTGCTTTTTATGTCTTTATAGGGCCAGTTTTGTAACTTTTGGTGGTCCCAATATGAATTTGTTCGTTTAGAATTTTGTTTTTTCTATTTATGTGCTTGTAATGTGTTTGATCTGATGTGGACCCTACAATTTTATTGTGTATTTATTCTTCTTTCATGTGTATTTGAAGGATGATTGATGAAGTTGATATTCTGTTCAATTATGGGGTAGTTGGGTCATTTCACCCGAGCTTGTCTACATTAAAAAGTTGGTACACTCGTGGCATCATTTTGATCTTGAATTGCTGAGTCATAAAGATATATGTGATGAGTTTACTTTAAGGCTGGGACTTTCTCAAGTTAAACAATTGCTAGTGACTGGGCCATCAGGTAAGTATTATATTGTAGATAGAGATAGTAGCATTAGGGCTATTCTCAGCTTATTGTGTGATCAATTAAAGTCATCAACTTTTTTGTTATGGAGGAGGGTGAACTAACAGTCTTTACTTAATATATCACACACCATACTGAAACTGATTTTGTAAATGTTGAGGTTAGTATAGACTGTGAACATAGTGCTGGTTCTAGTGTTGATTTTGATCTTTGAGGGTGAGGAATATGATTATGAGGGATTGGAGGCTATTATCAAGGAAAGGGGAAGGATAATAAGTGATAGGTTGAAAAACTACAAGGAATTGTATGTAGGTATATCATTTAAGGACATGAAAGAAGGTAGGCAGGTTGTCAACTATTATGCATTAGCTAACAAAAGGGCTTTAACTATAATCAAGGGTGATACAAAGAGGACTAGATATGGTTGTGAAGAGGGATGTTCTTTTAGGTGTTTAATTTTAAAAGATGGCAAGACTGAAGTGTTCAAGATCAAAACTTTAATCAATAATCACACTTGTGAAGAGGCCTTTTTTAACCCAAGAGCTAATTCAACCACTTTGGCCAAATACTTCAAAAATAAGCTTCAAAATAACCCCAAGTGTAAGGTCAAAGACATGAGAGGAGAACTTGAAAATGATTTAACATTAAATGTGTGTCAATCCAAACTAAAAAGGGCTAAGCGTATGATTCTTGAGAAATTGGAAGGTAGGTTTATAGATGAGTACAACAAGCTTGAGGCCTATGTACAAGAGATTAGGAGTTCTAATCCTGAAAGTGATGTTGTGATAAATATCTCTAAGGATGCCTTAGCCGAAGGAAAAAGGTAATTTTAATGATGTACTTATGCTTTGATGCTCTGAAGAAAGGCTGGAAATATGGATTAAGGCCACTTATTGGAGTTAATGGTACATTCTTGAAAGGTAAATGTAAGGGTATGTTGTTGGTTGCTCTAGGATAAGATTCTGTGAACAGTTTCTATCCACTAGCATGGGCAATAGTGGACAAAGAAACCAGCAGGACATGGAGCTGGTTCATGGAGCTATTGAAAAGGTCTTTGGACTTTAAAGATGGTGTTGGAACCACATTTATTCAGATATGCAAAAAATAAGTTTCTCATTTTTAAATTAAATTTTAGTTTCAATATTCTTGTTTCATGATTAAATAACTTCTCTTACAGGGATTGGTGGATGTTGTAGACAAAGTATTGCCCGGAGCTCATCATAGGTACTGTATGAGACATGTTGAGAGTAATTGGTGTAAAAAGTGGAGGAGTGGTGAAATGAGGAAGCTTATGTGGTGGTGCTCATGGAGTTCATATGATGAAGAATTCAAGGACTAGTTGAAAAAGTTGGGACAATTGTCAGAAGAAACTATAAGGGATTTGGTGAATTTTTCACTAAGGGCATGGTGCAGGGCTTATTTTGATACGTAGTGTAAGAACATGACGACTGACAATAACTTTACCGAACATTCAATTCATAGATCCTGGTGCCTAGAGGTAAGCAATAATCAAGATGCTAGAAGAGATAAGAGTAAAAGTGATGAATCTGCTAGTGAAAAATGAAAATAAGATAAAGACTTGGGGTGCTAATGGTATTAGTCCGGAATGCATGAATTTGTTCAATGAATGGAGGTCTATAGCACATAGATGTAAGGTGGAATTCAATGGAGATTGGGGGTATGAGGTTTCTGATGGAGAAAATAGACACACTGTTAATTTAGAGTACAAAATATGCACTTGCAGACTTTGAGATTTATCAGGTATTCCTTGCCCTTATGCCATCAAAGCATTAATGCACAAGAAGGTGATTCCAAAAACTGAAATTCATTGGTGGTATACCAAGGAGGTTTATATGTTGACCTACAAACACAAGATGCAGCCCGTAAGGGGTGAGAGGTTTTGGAAGGTTGAGGCATCTCATGCAATGCTGCCTCCTAATGTTGTGAAACAAGTTAGCAGACCTAAATCGAAGAGGGATAGAGAACTTGATGAGGCAAGAAAAAAGAAAGGGTGAATGATCATAGTTTAGAAAGGGCACTCAAATGATATGTAGTAATTGTGGCGAACCAAATCACAATGCAAAAGGTTGTTACAAGGTGAGCTACAAAATACTTATTTATGACATATTTTTAATTCTTATGTGATTAACAACATAATTATTGACAATATTTTTGTAGGAAAAGTCAGCTAAAAATGCATCAAGGAAAGGAAAAAGTCCAATGATGGGAAGCAATTCACAATCAAGAACAATAGGAGAGGAAGATGATCTTGAACAAATACAAGATGCAACACAAGATTTGAACCATATGATCCCGATGTTGGAAATGAAGAAGATCCGCCCCTAAGACCAATAGTATACTGTAATGCCCCGCAAAATCCTCTTCCAGTCTGAGCCTTAGAGCGTATTTGGTAAAGCGAAAATCTGAGTCAAAATGTTTCAGAATATCCTCCCAAGTATGAAATACTTTGAATCGTGTGGGAATCTATTTGATCATGAATTAAGATCATAGAGGTCCCCGAACTCATTGACGAGTTGAAAGCTATTCTATCGTTCAAGTTTTAGTGACCGTCAAAATTTGGATAAAGTTCAATTGACCTTAACTCCTTGTATATATCGAATTAGAGGACCTACTATATATCAAATGAAAGCTCTTTGAATTATCTTTCCAACTATACCAATTTCGTCCAAAACCAATATCGGAGCAAAGAGTTATACCCATTTTACTCCAGCATGTCAAGCTGGGAAATGTGTGACGACATTTCTGACGGCCCGTCACATTTCTGACAACATTTTTGACGGCCTGTCATATTTCTGACGACGTCGTCAGCCTTAGGCAGAAACTCACAACATCCACCCTTTTGTGACGATATTTTGTGACGGCTGTCACAAATGTCGTCAGCCATTTTTTTCAATAATTTAGAGATATTTTTGCAAGGGTATTTTAGCTATTTTCCAACTTTTGTGAGCCTCTATAAATATGAGAACCCACTTCCTAAACCCTAATTTCATCATTTTTCTCTTCCAATTCTCTCAAGAATATCTAATTAGGGTTCATCAAGAACCCTAATCTTCCAAAATTCATCCATAAATCTTCAAGCTTTCTTCAAGAATCAAGTTTCTCATAGTGTGGGCTTCAAGAATCATTTATTACAAGTGCGGATAGAGTCTCAAGTATTAGAATTTATCTTATTTTAAAGGTTAAGGTATGTAGATGTTGATTCTTGGATCTCTTTCATCCAAGAAGCTCAAGAACCCTTTTTAAAACTAAAAGATTTTTATGTTTATGAGTTGTTAATGATTTGTATGGGTTTAAATTGATGTTTAATGTGTTGTTGAGTTTTTATTTATGTTTGCCTACAAAATTTATGAGCTTTGACCCTAGTATGTGGAATTCATGTGATGTTTGTGATAGACCTTCTTGAAGTTGTTTTCTATGTGATGTGTTCATAACTTTTGGATGTAGAAATAGTTGAATAAGTGAAGCATGTCCCCCATAGGTTTGATAAAGAGCTTAGGTGAAGCATAAGGGCCATTATAGTATGTTGAATAGGAAACCCAAATTGTGAGTTAGTTTGTGCTTAGTGTTTGATAAAACGCCCAAGTGAATGAATTATTCCATGGTAGTAGGAAATTCCCAAATAAGTGTGAACCCATGCGTGTCTAGTGTTTTGTTGAAGGACCTTAGTGAACAAGTGGAGAGGTGATAGTAGTAAATTTCCCCTATTATGTGCTCTTGGTATATGTTAAGCTTTTAATATATGCCAAGTGGTTAGCAAGTAGGTTATGACGTGATAGTATAAAGTTTCCCCAAGCTATGTGATATCCAAACACGTGTCAAGATAGATATAGGTATGAAATAGCTGAGGTAAAACCTTGTTGAATGGAGTACGATTTAGTAACATGTTTCCCCTACGTTACATTATGATTATGATTCCGAGATGCCTAAAGTGACCCCTCGACGACTGTGAAAATGCTTTAATGATTATGATGATGCTTTAATGATTATGAGATGTTTTAATGATTGTGATGAGACATGAATGATTGTGATGATGAACGAATGCTTGTGATGATAAATGAATGATTATGCTTTACTTTTATTCTATCGAGTCCTGGGGGTATTTATACCCGACAGTAGAGTTGTTGTCTAGAGCCCATGTCAGTTTCTCGATAATTCCAGTCGAGCCATGATCCTCAGAACTCCATGAATTATAGAACTCTATATCCTCAGACAAGTGCAGAACTTAAGAAAGCTCAGTAATCTCAATTATCTCTGTAATCTTTGTATCGCTAGTAATCTAGCCTCAGTCTTATAATCAGCTCAGATCTAATAATATTCAACTGATGCAATTCTAATCTCGGAAATGATTC
>NW_025870118.1:0-1511 GCF_002878395.1 Capsicum annuum
GGCGGCCCCTAACGTATCGCCTAAGTGAGGCAGTGAGCATAGGAAATGACATAGGCAGCACCTAACCTATCACCTATGGTGACATAGGCGACGCCTAACCTATCACCTATATTGACATAGGCGGCACCTAACCTATCGCCTAAGCATGGAAGTGAGCATAGGCAATGGCGTAGGTGGCACCTAACCTATTGCCCATGTTCACTTAGGCGGCACATATCCTACCATCTATGTTGACATCGGCAGTGCCTAATCTATCGCGTAAGTGTAACTGTGAGCATAGGGAATGGTAAATGCAGCGCCTAAGTTATCGCATATATTGATATAGGCGGCACCAAATCTATCGCCTATGATGACATAGGCGGTGCCTAACCTATCACCTAAGTGAGACAGTAAGTAGAGGCAATGGCATTCGCAACGCCTAACCTATCTCCTATGTTGACATAGGCAGTGCCTAACCTATCGCCTAATTGAGGCAGTAAGAATAGGCAATGGCATAGGCGGCGCCTAACCTACTGCCTATTTTGACATAGGTGATGCCTAACCTATCATCTATGTTGACATAGGCGGCGCCTAACCTATCGCCAATGTTGTCATAGGCGGTGCCTAACCTATCAACTAAGTGAGGCAGTGAGCATAGGCAATGGAATAGGACACGCCTAACCTATCGCCTATGTTGACATAGGCTGCGCCTAACCTATCCCATAATGAGGCAGTAAGTATAAGCAAGGGCATAGGCGGCGCCTAACCTATTGCCTATGTTGACATAGGCGGCGCCTAACCTATCACCTAAGCAAGGCAGTAAACATAGGCAGAGCCGTAGCCGGCGCCTAACCTATCGCCTATGTTGACATAGGCGGCGCCTAACCTATCGCCTAAGTGAGGCAGTAAGCATAGACAATGGAACAGGCGGTGCCTAACCTATCGCCTATGTTCACATAAGGCGTTTAACCTTTCGCCTAACTGAGGCAACGAGCATAGGTAATTGCATCGGATGCGCCTAACTTATTGCTTATGTTGACATAGGCGGCGCCTAACCTATCACCTATGAGGGCATAGGCGGCGCCTAATCTATCTCCTATGTGGAAATAGGCAGCGCCTAACATATTGCCTATGTGGACATAGGTGGCGCCTAACCTATAGCCTGTGTTGACATAGGCGGTGCCTAACCTATCGCCTATGTGGACATAGGCGGCGCCTAATGTATCGCCTAAGTTAGGCAGTGTGCATTGGCAATGGCATAGGCAGCTCCTAACCTATCGCCTATGTTAACGTAGGTGGCGCCTAACTTACCGCCTATGTTGACATAGGCGGGGCCTAACCTATTAGCTAAGTAAACCAGTGAACATAGGCAATGGCATAGGCGGCGCCTAACGTATCGCCTAAATAAAGTAGTGAGCATAGGCAATGGCATAGCCAGCACCTAACCTATCGCCTATGTTGAGGTAGGCGGTGCCTAACGTACCGCCTATGTTGACATAGGCGGGGCCTAACCTATTGCCTAAGTAAAGTAG
>NW_025870119.1:0-2928 GCF_002878395.1 Capsicum annuum
ATTATTTTGAGCTAATACTGAGTGAGCTAAAGTAATGAATGCAGCTCGAAACTCGGCATAAGAAACATGCTCATTTAGGGGGTCTTCCTGAATGGACTGAGGTGCAGGCTGATTCCCATTTCTTTTTTTTATTATTCTTTTTGGGAGGCGTGTTCTGTAAATGAAAGTAAGATTAAATTAGAAAAAAAGTTTAAATTAAGCTCATGATCATTCTCACAAAATGAATACTTAAAGAAGGAAAACTTTTTCTAAAGCGTCTTGTAGCCTCCTATCCATAAGTGTGGCGCGCTTCACACCTATGTATAACACTCTGCTCAACGCGGCTTTCAGACTCCCGAGGAAACTTTTAAACCTTAGGATCGGATACCAAGTTGTGTCACGACCTGAGGCTACTGCCTAGTCACGATAACGGTTCTTACAGTCCTGAAAGACCACAAGCTAACACATGAACTAGTACCTGCTGTGAGTACTGAATAATATGATGATAATGAAGACATATATGAAAAATCAGCTAATAATGCCCTAAGGTTTAACACTCTACTCAATGTGGCTTTCAGAATTCCGAGGAAACTTTAAAACCTTAGGCTTGGATATCAAGTTGTGTCACGACCCGAGGCTACCGCCTAGTCGCGACAACGGTTCTTACAGTCCCAAAAGACCACAAGCTAACCCATGAATTGGTACCTGCTATGAGTACTGAATAATATGATGATAATGAAGATATATATGGAAAATTAGCTAATAATGCCCTAAGGCTTTAGAAACTAATAGTTTTAAACGTCTGGAAACATACTAAAAATACTGATAAAAATAACTAATAAGCTTACTATCTGTTTGAAT
Organism: Capsicum annuum; assembly: GCF_002878395.1. Taxonomy (NCBI): domain Eukaryota; kingdom Viridiplantae; phylum Streptophyta; class Magnoliopsida; order Solanales; family Solanaceae; genus Capsicum; species Capsicum annuum. Next base: position 841 of record NW_025870119.1, read on the forward strand.
TTCTGAAAGACTTTAAAATTGACTGACTGTGGAGTTGATGGGACAAAGACCCAACTAACTCTGACTGACTAAATAACTGAACTGCCGACATAACTGAAGATAAGATAAACCCATATTCGAAGGATGAGGACTCACCACTATTGCTACTATTGATAAGCTGATCTACCTAAGCACGATCAGGAAACTAAGCACTCGAATCTATAATAAACATATAGCGCAAGGAACGAGTATGTGGCCAGTACCTTGAATGTATTGGTATATGAGATAAGATTAGGCTGAAATACATGGGTTATATGCATGAGATAATGAATGACTGAATAGTGTGAGATAACTGAGTATAAATGCATGGAAACTATAAAATCTGAGAATGTATGACCAAGCATAAAATATGTTCTAATATAGTCTGTATTCTGAAATACTGAAGCACTGATAACGGAGTAACTGATAACTTTATGTTATGGCCAAGCAAACCTGAAACTGAACTCTGTACTAAATACTGAACTGAGACCGTGGGAGCTAGCTATAACCGACATGCCCCAATGTACAATCAGGGTCCAACTTGTAATCCCAGTTGGTTGGGTATCAGTACCGTGCCATGGGTACTAACCTTGGTTGTGTGGATTCACTAATCTAACATCCCAAAGAATAAGGGTGTCATGACTAACTGACGGGGGACCCCTCAAAGTCTATGGTGGCTCTGTAGGTTTGGAACTTAGGGACTGCTACTAACTTCTCATGCCTATTAATGGGAGAAAAGAGTGCCTCACACTTACTAAAGGTGGAGACGCTATCCCTACATTCACTCAGTGCTAAGTTTTACTCCTAACTGAAAAACCTAAGTTTAACTGAGCCACGACTGAACATAACAATCGAGTGATGATATTTATGGTCTATCTGCAATCCTACTGTAATTACTGGAAACTATGTAACCAGCTAAAGGGTATTCATAACCCCATCACCGAATGGAAATAACAATAAGGACATAGAACCCTTAAAAACCATAAAAGAGATCATTGTTCAAAATTTGACTCTTAGAAATTTCATCAAACACATGAGGGTCATGAATTAAAGCATGAGAATTGTTTAAAACATGTAATAATCACATGGCTACAATACAAAAGCCATAATTTAAGGATTATACATAAAACATCATCATTCCAACATGTAAGGTTTAATTTCATCAAAAACAATTGTAAACATGACGTATAATCAAAATACATAACAATTTATGGGGATAATTCATCATAAAACATATAAAAACTCACAATTGATATAAAAGAAGGATTCTTAAACTCCATGGGCCGAAAGGGATCATGGATGAACATCATATATATCTTTAATACTTAAATCTTGAAAGGGAAAACCTTTCTTGAAAGTTCTTAGATGGTAAATCTAGAATTCATGAGTTTTATTGAAGGGGGGAGGATTTAATTTGATGAACTAAGGGAAAGATTAGGGTTCATTTGAGAATAAAATTGGAGAAAGTGGGCAATAATACCTTAACTAAAGGTAAATCCCGTGTTATTGCAGATTGGGGTGAGGGGAAAAGACAAGACTGCCCCTCTAGAATTTAAATTCATAAATAGAATGCCGATTGAACCATCATTGAGATATGATGAGCTCCATATTTCTATACCCACCGCAAAGCGATGAAATCACGATGAGGTGCTGGAAATAAAATCCAAACGTGCCTCAATCCTTGTCCAAAAAATCCGAAACTTCCCTGAGACATGCTCCTTAAACCCCTGAACATGAATTAACTCAAAAACTTACGTCTCAGGGTCCGGTAGGTCACTTTAAAAATCATCAAATCTAAGATGCCAAAATAAAACTAATTCCCCAACACTTAGCTAAATTTCTAGGTTCTGAGCCTCTTATACATGTACTATGAGCTGAACTGAGCTAAGACTAATACGGGGTATTACAGTGTTCCCCATTTCTTCTCAACTCCGTAGGCTTATCGTTCTTTACTAAACCAACCCGATACCTTGCATGAAGAATCTGATAAGTTATGTACCACTAACCGTCTTTGGGACTAGCTGACAGATTTCACCCTTTACCTTTTGAGTCTCTGGATGTTGCCTTATT
>NW_025870120.1:0-2074 GCF_002878395.1 Capsicum annuum
TATATATACTACTATGCCTACAATTGTATGAAAGTTTTTAAAATATAGTAGGCAACTTTTGTTTTTCCAAAAATAACCATAGTTTTTCAATAAGGAAAAAAATAGTATTAGGTTACCAAGTTATTAATGAAAGGAAAATTAAATTATATTAACCTAAAAGACAAAAAAAAATATCCAGATCCATAAGTAATTTAAAGTGGTGAAATTAGGTAGAACATATTGCACGAAACGTTTCCCACACCTACAATTAAGGAAATTAATGGCAAGTTTGGATTCATATTTTATTACTCTTAATTTCTTTTTATATATTTATATTGTTATCATGTTTCATATATTTTAGGAAACTTTAATATTTGATTTAATAAAATAATAATTGAAGAGAAAAAAATAAAAAGATGATTTTATTTATTGTAGAGTTTTTTTAATGAAGAGTAAAAAGTTCAAATCACTTTTCTAAGCGTATTCATACTTTTAATATATTATATAGATGTGTATATGTCTACTATTTTTTGGGTCATAGGCGCTATTTATGTTAATTTTTTTCTTAGCTTATATTTCTTCTATTAATATAGGTGGCAATGAAAATAACAATTTGGCTCCTATGGAGGTGGGGAGCGGAGTCAGGATTTTCACTAAGGGGGTTCAAAATTGAAAAAATAAATATACAAACTCGCTGAAGAGAGCTCGACATCTAATATATATATATACATATAACAATTTTAATTATATATAAAATAATATAATTTTCCGACGAAGAGGGTTGGACGCTAGCCTAAAGGTGGATCTGCCCGTGGAGCAGAGATTGACGGTTGTTGCGATGAAAAATGTTGCTTTACATTATGCAACAACGCCCACAATGTAAGTCACCCTGAACGAAGTTGCAAAAACTTTGGACATGAACATAAGACTAGCATTTGTACTTATGATTATTAGTCATCCTTAAATTATATTTTTGTCTATTGATTAAAAATTATTAATGAATAATTAATATCATCAAAGTGTTGGTGGAAAGAACTTGTAAGTACTCTAGCTGATTCTAAATATGATAATAAATAAATGGTTATTTTAAAATATGTGATGTTAAGTTTGATTACCAAGTCATCCATATCTTTAGTAAAAATAAATTTAATTTGAATATAAAAAAATAAAGACCAACTCATTTGAGGATAAAACCTATTAAATAGCAAATTGTAATTAAACCTCACTTCTTTCATTCGTCATAGATTTTGATCACACTCAAAATTAATTCAAGAATATCTTGTTGTAGATGAACAATATCAGTCACAACTTTGTAAATAAGTTGTATGTCATTTGTATACAAAGTTTAGGCTTTGTTCCACACTTTGCAACAAGTCTTGCAAAATTGAAATAAATTTAACAACTTAGGATTAAGTGAATTTCACAAAAGATTATACAGTTGTGCATTTATTTTAGGGTAACTTACATAAATACCTGAATTTTTAAGTGATATTACATAAAATCTCGATTATTTTGTTAATTACATTTTATCCCGATTTTTTGAAATGGTGATACATATGTTATATAGTGATACATATAAAAAAGTGATACATTTGAAACTAACAAGATATTTATTTAAGGAAATAATAGATTCTCTTTTATTCATTATATTCTTTTATTTAAGGAAAGATATCTAATTTTTCTCCTTTTTTAGATTTAATTTAGGTGTTTTAATTATTTTTTTGTCTTTAATTATGAAAGATAGTTTTTTTTTTTAATATTTTTTCTCTTTTTCCGTTTTTAATTTTAGTCTGCTTCTTTTAGATTTAATTTTAATTATGTTTCAATTCTGCTTTTAGTCTTTTTTTTTTAATTTTAAAATATTATTACTTTTGTTTCCTACACTGACTACACCATCACCTTTCATTAATAACATATGAATCACTCAATAATTGAAATAAATAATTGTATCTACCATATGAATCACCATAATACCATATACATCACCCATTAATATCATATGAATCACCCAATAATTGAAATAAATAATTATATTTACCATATGAATCATCATAATACCATATATATGAATCACCCAATAATTGAAATAAATAAT
>NW_025870121.1:0-2018 GCF_002878395.1 Capsicum annuum
GGGATTTGGGGGAGGGTTTTCATGTAGTATTTGGTATTTGATTGGAGCTCAATTGATTCAGATTTGTGCAACGCAAGATTCATTTTTGGGGGTTTGGGGAGAGGGTTTCCACGTAGTGTTCGATATTTGATTGGAGCTCGATTGATTTGGATTTGTGCAACGCAAGATTTATTTTCTGGGGTTTGGGGGGATGGTTTCCACGTAGTGTTCGATATTTGATTGGAGCTCAATTGATTCAAATTTGTGCAACGCGAGATCTATTTTTTAGGACGATGTTTCCAACCAGATTTTTTTCTATTTCCGCCATTTCATCAGAATTTATGTTGGCGGGATGAGATAGGTTTGAGGAAATTGTGTTGTATGGGAGCCTGATTCATCCGCATTCGTTCATTGGAGGACTCATTTCTAGGTCGACACTTCTAACAACCAGATTTTTTGTACTTTCGTCATTTCATCAGATCCATGTTGGTGGAATGAGATAGTGTGAAGGGAATTGTGTTCTGTGGGAGCTCGATTAATTCGCATTCGTTCATTAGAGGGCTCATTTCTGATCCAACAGTCCTAACAAGTTTTTTTTTTTTTTTTTTTTTTTTTTTTTTTTTTTTTTTTTGAATTTGGAACTTAAATTATGATTTAAAACATATATTAGCGAGTACTGACATAATTGGTTAAGTTGCAAGGATGGACCTAGGTAGAAAATTATAGTGCTCGAACACTCGTTAAGCCCGACACCGAATATAGGTATAATTATATAAGAAATATATTAAAATTGATATATGATGAAAAAAAACACCTATGAAACCAAGCAGAAAACTTAGTACTTTGATTTCCACAACTCCTAAAATCTGAGTCCGCCACTGTAAAGTTGTTACCATGTGATCAGAAAGTCGTGAATTTGAGTTGTGGATTATTTTATTTTCTTACAGAAATATAGAATAAGATTGTCTACGATAGACTTTTGTGGTCTGATAGACTATACTTTTTTTTTTCCTTTTTTTCCTTCTTTAATTATGTTGATTCTATTTTTTTTTTTTAATTTAATATGACTAATATTTATTTGGAAAAGGACTAGACATCCACCGACAGTTTGTTGGACCATTTTTTGAAAAGATTTTTTCAAACTTTAATTAATATAGAATATGATTGATCTTTAATATTTGATATTTTTCCTTAAAATACTCTAACTATAAAGTTTTGAAAATTTGAATTAGTTATTATTTAGATTTAACAAAATTATATAATTTGAATTTAGTTGAAGGTGTTTAATTGAATATAGAGTATGAGGGTTTATTTGAGATGTGATCTAGTAATTAAAAAAAAAAAAATAGAATTTGAAATTTATAAAAATTCAAATTCCTAGCTAGAACTATAACTATTTTTTCAAGCGAGGCGAATTTATGTATGAGCTTGATCAATTTAATCTTTAGATTCTATATATTATCATTCAAACTATCGACAAATATTGTCTGCTTTGACCTAATAAACTTCGTGAATTTGTTCATTGACTATGACGTTATCCAGCCAAAAAACATGTATATCATGTGAATCAGTATCATATCGTATATAATTCTTTACATTCTCTTTTATATTGATCGTGAAATTTGCCAAGGAAGTAACGTGCATCTTTACATCGAAAACTTGTCAGTATAAAAGTTTGTTAGTCTTTTTCTTTGATCGATCCTTGTCGGCCTGCTCTTCGTCACGCGTGTCTATGCACGTTAAGTTTTTTTTTTCAAGTGACTCATAAGTTAAAAGCTAGAAATCAAAAGGTGATCGATAACAACTAGCTTCTGACTTTTTTTGAAAAAAAAAAAAACCATAAATTTAACCTAAAGTGAAATACTTAAAATCACTTTTTGTCAAAGAAAGAAGCATTATATTAAATCTTAATCATGAAATTAAGCCATAAATTTAGGAGAAAATTAACAACTCCACATGATCAACTTGTAATTCTTGAAAAATAATTATCACACATGCTAGTAGTTGAACCTTTGCCATGTCATCAACATGTGAGTAAA
>NW_025870122.1:0-4997 GCF_002878395.1 Capsicum annuum
CAAAATTATAAAAATAATATATTATAATATATATATATATATATATATATATATATATATATATATATATATAATTTAATATATATGTAAATATACTAAAAATATAATATAATCTGATATAACATATATATAAATTATAATCATTTAGTAACCCTAAATCCCAATATACTGCTTTACTTTAAACCCTAACATTAACGTGAAGGATGCAGCCATCCTTAGTTCGTCAGTTTATTTGAAATTTCAACATTGCCAACGACAGTCGTTTGCTCAGTTTATTTGCTCAGTTTGTCACTGTCGTCAGCAGTCACTGTTGAGTGCGGCCACTGCCGTCACACCAACGGTGATGACTCAGCGAGGTCGATATTTATGGTTATTTCATATGTTGAATTAATTATATTTGGGAATGAAAAATAAGTTTGAAAAAAAGATTATTTTTCTAGAAAAATCACCAATTTTATATGCTCACTACTTTAATCTTTAAAACTGAAATAAAAATCCAAAATAATCGAACCGAATTTGTAAAAACCGAACCAAACAGAAATAATTTTGGTTTGTTTATGATTTTAATTTTCGTCAATCCAAAAATCGAAAAACTAAACCAATATTCAACAATCAAACCGAACAAATTAAATACCCAACCCTACTCATAACTAAAGTTTTCTTAAATAAAGATCAAATAAAATAAAATGAAGTAGTCATATTAACTAATGTTTTTCCATTTTTTGCTGGTGTTACATTGTAATCATTAGGTGCATTCAAAGTGTAAAATATCTCTATGTTATAAATTACTTTGCTCTACTCCGTAGTTTTAGGCTTACTAGTCTAAGATACGTGTGTTGCACGTGTATTCAACGTTAAAGAAGAAAGTTACATGTATAAAAAGAACAAACTCATTATATTCAAATTAATGAAGAGACGACTTTAAAAATATATATACAATTAGACCTCTCTATAACAATCCGTCATTATAACGGTATTTCACTGTAGTGACCTAATTTTCTATGAAACTAAATTCATGTTATATGTTACTTCTCTATAACGTCATTTTACCTATAACAACAATAACGTTTATTATATTGGTACACTCTTTGTAAAATTCCTATCTATAACACCATATTCAAATATTTATATTTTATAAAAATATATTATGTACTGTATAAAATAAAATATTAATGATAATCATCATTAAACTAAGTTAATTGTAAAACATTTTAAGTTCTTCAACCAATGTATACTTTAGTACAACATAAGTTTCATGCCTAAATTTTTATTAGTCTTATGAAAAATCAGTTGGGCGTAGAGATTCAAAAAATCACAAGGTAAAGAGAAAAAAAACCGTAGAAATATATTTGGAACCTCCTTATTCCGCTATTATTTTGGTTAAATTTGTTAATAATTTTCCATATTTTTATTAGTAACAATTAAAGGATATTCAAACATCAAATGCCACTATATTTGTATAGCATCACCTCTCTATAGTAGCCGTGAATTTTTCAGACAAATGCTGTAGCTATGGAGGGTAATTTCATCCTGATTTAATTTGAGTTCATATCGAAAGGTCCATCTTAAAGGAAAAAAACTCTCTCTAACAAAAATGACTCCATATCTAGAGGGGTTCAAATCCAAAAATTCAAATCAAATATGAAAAATAATCACTCTACCACAATCCTTATTGATAAAGTTAATATATCTAATAATTCATAGCATATGGAAAATCAATCACCAAATTGATTCAATAATCAATACATCTTGATATATCAATATTTTGTCATAGGCCACCAACTTTAATTCATTGTAATGTGTGCATGTAATTAATGGTCGTAGACTAATTTTTTAAAATTACATCAATTGTTTGAACAATTGTTTTGAATTATAGAATAGAAATTAAATAAAAATATGTAAATTTCTAAACAATGGATAGAAGAACAATTAATTAAGAAAAAAAGATGCCTCATTAAAGAAATTATGTCTTTTTCATTTTATGTTTGTATTGTTGAAAAAATATAAGTAATTATAATTATTTTCTACAATTATTTAAATTAGAAAATTATTTAAATAAGGTGAACTTTTTTTCAATTTTAAAGTGCTAATACTATGAGTTGTTACCCCTTACAAGTAGGTAACGATAAGGATTTAATTTTTATAACTTTAATTGATTTCATTTAAATTAAAGAATTGTGTAATAAGTAATTAATAAAGACATGTATTATTGCACTTCAATATTTAAATCTTAAAACTCTTTCATATATTTTTTCTTTTCTCATATATGTAGGACTTCTTTATTTTAAAATATGCTTTTCTCTTACCATATAATTTATCTACTTCTTAATTTTAACCCTCCAAACACCTCTTACCATATATTTTAGGATTCTTGAATTTTTAAAATATATTTTCCTCTTACCATATATTTTAGGACTCCTTAATTTAAATATCATAAAGTAATTTAATAATTTTTTTAAAAAAATAATAAATGACAATTTTATCTATTATATTCAGCCAACGATCTAAAGATCTTTGTGATTTTAATATCTACGATATCTGTTGCACATTAATAATAGCACGTAGATGTTTGAATAATCAACATTTTTCATTGGACAATTGTTCTTTTATATGTCTGAGTTGAATAAAGTGAATAATAATCACAGCTGAAAAAATTATACCTAGCGACGGATAAATTTTGAAGTTAAACACAAAATTGATTGCTACTAAAACTTTGTGAAGAGATAAAACTTCTTTACATAAGCATTTTGAAATGTCGTTATCGAATTCTAATAATTCTCTTTATTTTGCAACTTTTTTATACAAAACGATTTTATCAATTAGTAGGAAGTCTTCAAACAATTATGTTTCCGTGACACTTTCGATCCATTAGTCGTAATACAAGGATTCGTGAACCGTTCACTTTTTTTGTAAGAATTTATCAGACAATAGCTTTTGCTTGGATCATAACATCATATTTTTTACAATCAATTAATATAAAAGTGGATATTATCATGATTCATTGTTCAACATTTCAAAAATCGAGTACTATCTCAAATACACATTTTGACATGACCCTCATCTTTGCAGTTTCTTTGAATATTTTTGAAGCTATTCCCAAATAATAAGTTGTTAAAACGAATTGGTAAGGACATCATCTACAAAATCACACAACTATTAAAAGGTTGAGTATAAAAAAATTAGTTATTTAGATTCCTCTCCAACTTCCATTCATGTTTGCTAGATAAATTTATGATTGTTTTTATTCTTACGGTTGGATTATAGCCAATATATTTCAAAGTATGTAAAGTATAAAATATTCTCAAGCAGCCATGTGGTTTAATTAAAATTTTGATCTTCCTTTTAAATTGTATTTCTTTAAATAGAATGTTATTCTCTAAACAAAGAAGATTGATTATAAATTTTTTCGTGCTAGTCTATATAAGACGTATAAATATGTCTTAGAAAAAGACTAATGAATTTGAATATGTGATAGGTGATATTTATGATAGTTATCGTTTAGGAACTTAATTTGAATTTCATATTGAAATTTTTTATTGCAGTTTTATATTTAAATGCGATAGACCATGAGAATTTTTTACCTTTTTGAATCTTCTTTTTGTAGATTTTATTTTAAAATCAATGTTTGATCATGTCATTTTTAAATACAACTTGAAAATGTATATGAAATTTGAAATACATTCAAACTCTTATTTTCACTTTTTTCTTCTTTCGAATTACACACTAAATTTCATGTTTAAAGATTATTTTATATATATATATTTTTAGTAAATGTACACTCAAACAAATCAAATATAATTAAATTATAATCAAATACAATTTTACCATTAAAGATTAATAGTATGTAGCTTGTATATGCAATCTAATGTATGAACAGTCTATTTTGGGACATAACTATTTTAGAGCAAATTCAATTGTATTTTAATGATAACTTTTAAAAATTGAGGTATACACTATATTTTTAAAAAGTACATTTAAATTGCAAGTATTCCTTTTGACCAAACACAACTTCAATAATTAAATAAAATAAAATTTTTGACTTTCACGATAAAACATTCACTTAATTTTCTACTTACGCCTCACAAATCACAAATAATGTTTTGCCATTATGGAGAACGTGCAATCGATTGATTTGAAGGGATAAATTAGATGTTTAGGAAAATTGAAAACTAATGTTGGAATTTCTTTTAACCTAATCACTCTTTTATTAAAGGTAAATAAGGAGGTTATCATGAACATGACTTCACGTGTAGAAATTTAAATATTCTCTCCATATAAAAAATAAGTGTAACTTTATCAAAAGAATTTAATTTAAAATAAGTGTATCTTAGGAATTCAAGATAAAACTTTTCATATAAAAAATAGATGTAACTTTATATAAGAATTTAAATTAAAATAAGTGTCATTTTAGAAATACAAGATAAAAATTTGTCGTATGTCTTTTCAACTATTCTCGTAAACTCCACTTCTTAATAATGTTCTATTTTCAAGAAATCTTTGTTGAATTAGAATAGTTAATAAACTACATATTTTATATATTAATTCATGTTATAATGAACGTGATTTTTGTTAAGATGACACTTATTTTGAGATGAACGAAGTAAATATTTGGAGAGTTTCAGATGGACTCTGATGACATTTCATACTATGAAAAATGATTAATTAATGCACATGAAAAAATCTAAATTTAATCTCATTCGAAAAATGATTCAATTATCATCTACGCAAATTAACAACAAAAAATGCATAAATTAAAATCAACGTCCCAAGAACTTGTAATTCATATGATTTTAATGCTAACACAATTTAACCGGAACCAAAGCATAATACCTAACATCTGTAACTTACCTTGGTGACAACATCTATCAACCACAACTTCTTAATTCAAGTAATGTTAAATACATATGAGATGAAAAATTTAACGAAAAGAAAAATTATTCTCATATAATAATGAATACTCCCAATTTCACCTTTCAAAATATTATTACAAAAAAAAA
>NW_025870123.1:0-4454 GCF_002878395.1 Capsicum annuum
GAATTCTATGGGTCCAAGTCTGATGAGGATCCACGGTTGTTTTTAGAGGAGGTGCGGAAGATTACTCAGGTGATGCATGTATCTGAGGAACAGAGTATGGAGTTGGCTGCGTATAGGTTTAAAGACCTTGCTTATGACTGGGTTGCTGCTTGGAGGAAAGGTAGAGGTGAGGGAGTTGTCCCTAAAACTTGGCAAGAGTTCCAGGATGCATTCCTGGATAAGTATTTCCCTTTGGAGATGAGAGAGGCGAAGGTGGAAGAGTTTAGTAACCTGCAACAGAGCTCTATGACTGTTAGGGAGTACTGTCTAAAGTTCAATCAGTTGGCCAAGTATGCTCCTAACTTAGTGGCTGATAATCGGGCTAGTATGAGTAAGTTTTTAACTGGAGTGTCTAGTTATGTGGCTAAGAAGTGTAGGTCTGCTATGCTAAATAGTGAGATGAATCTTTCTAGGCTGATGACTCATGCCCAACAAATTGAGGTAGACAAGATTAAGGAGAGAAATAGAATGAGAAGAAATAAGAGAGTTGGGTCCGAGTAGCACGGACAGGGTCAGACTAGATCACAGGGAGGGAGCCGCCCTCAGTATTAGGATCGTTCGTCTATGCCAGCACCGTCATCTTCTAGTTCTCCCATGCCTAGAGGTAGGCAGGAGCAAGGTAGCAGATCATATGCATCCAGGTCCCAATACAGTGCTGGCAGTAAGAGGGGTTATTTTCGGTGTGGTGACATGGGTCACAGAGTTATAGATTGTCCACAGGATGGACAAGGGTGTCGTGACTATCGCCCTCAAACCCAGACTCAGACTGTTAGTGCTCCAGTTCGAGCAACTCGCCCAGCCCCAGCTTAGGGCACCTCTTCTAGCAATGTTGGCGGGCAACGCCAGAATAGATTCTATGCTTTACCTTCCTGCCAGGAACAGAAGGACTCTCCCGATGTTGTTACTGGTATGCTTCGTATATTTCAGTTTGATGTGTATGCTTTGTTGGATCCTGGATCCAGTTTCTCATATGTTACACCTTTGATTGCTGTGAATTTTGAAATGAGTCCTGAGATTATTCCTGAGCCTATTCTAGTTTCTACCCCAGTGCCTGATTCGATTATTGCCCAGAAAGTGTATAAAAAGTGTCCTGTTACCGTTCTTCATAGAGTCTTGTTGGCTGATCTGATTGAGTTAGAAATGGTAGATTTTGATATGATTCTGGGTATGGACTGGCTGTATTCTTCCTATGCCTCTATTGATTGTCGGACCCGAGTGGTCAGGTTTCAGTTTCTGGGTGCATCTGTGTTTAAGTGGTCTGGGAATTCTATGTCACCCAAGAGTCATTTTATCTCTTACCTCGAAGCTAGAAAGCTTATTTCCAAGAGGTGTATTTACCATTTGGTTAGAGTCAAAGACACTAAGTCTAAGACTTCAACTCTCCAGTCTGTTAACGTCGTCAATAAGTTTTCTGATGTCTTTTCGGATGATCTTCCAGGGATACCTCCTGATAGAGAGATAGAGTTCGAGATTGATCTTCTTCCCGATACTCAGCCCATTTCTATTCCTCATTACCGTATGGCCCCTGCAGAACTTAAAGAGTTGAAAGAGCAACTCAAAGATCTACTAGATAAAGGTTTCAGAAGGCCCAGTGTTTCTCCTTGGGGTGCTCCTGTGTTGTTTGTGAGACAGAAAGATGGATCTTTGCGTATGTGCATTGATTAACGCCAACTGAATAAAGTCACCATAAAAAATAAGTACCCCCTTCCGAGAATAGATGATTTGTTTGACCAATTGCAAGGTGCAAGTAATTTCTCAAAGATAGACCTTCGTTTCGGCTATCATCAACTCAAATTTAGGGAGTGTGACATCCCAAAAACCACTTTCTGAACTCGTTATGGCCATTTTGAGTTTCTTGTTATGTCTTTCGGGTTAACTAATGCCCCAACAGCTTTCATGGACCTCATGAATCGAGTGTTCAGACCATATCTGGATATGTTTGTCATAGTGTTCATTGATGATATACTGGTGTACTCTCGTAGGGAGGATAAACATTCTGATCATCTCCGAACTGTATTACAAACCCTTCTAGATCACAAGTTGTTTGCCAAGTTCAGTAAGTGTGAGTTTTGGCCAAGGTCAGTTGCTTTTCTGGGTCATATCATTTCTTCCGAGGGTATTAGAGTTGATCCCTAAAAGACCGAAGCTAGTAGAAATTGGCCTAGACTTATTTCTCTAACTGATATCCAAAGTTTCTTGGGTTTAGCTGGCTATTACCGTCGTTTTGTTGAGGGTTTCTCCTCTATAGCGTCTCCTATGACTCGGTTAGTGAAGTTCTTGTGGTCCGAATCTTGTAAGAAGAGTTTTCAGGAGTTGAAGACTCTACTCACTTCAAGCCCTTTTTTGACTTTGCCTAATGATGTTGATGGTTTTGTGGTGTACTGTGATGCTTCGAGAGTTGGGTTGGGTTGCGTATTGATGTAGAAGGGTAAGGTGATAGCTTATGCTTCTAGACAGTTGAAACCCCATGAGAAAAATTACCCCACCCATGACCTTGAGTTGGCTTCTGTTATGTTTGCTTTGAAAATCTGGAGACACTATTTGTATGGTGTCCATGTTGATGCTTTCACTGATCATAAGAGTTTGCAGTATGTGTTTACCAAGAGAGAATTGAATCTTAGGCAGAGACGATGGTTAGAATTGTTAAAGGACTATGATATGAGTGTGTTGTACCATCCGGGAAAGGCCAATGTTGTGGCGGATACCTAAGTAGAGTGGCCATGGGTAGTGTTTCGCATATGGTAGAAGGTAAAAAAGAGTTGGCTCGTCATGTACATTGTTTGGCTAGATTAGGGGTTAGGTTGTTTGACTCTGCTGAAGGTAGTATAGGGGTTCAGAGTAGTTCCGAATCCTCTTTGGTTTCGGAAGTGAAGGAAAAGCAATACTTAGATGCTAGTTTGGTCAGACTGAAGGAGTCAGTCAAGGACCAAAAAGTAGAGGTTTTCTCCCAAGGAGGAGATAGTGTGTTGAGATTGCAGGGTAGATTGTGTGTCCCCGAATATTGATGATCTGAGACAGAGGATTATGGCTGAAGCGCACAGGGCGTGATATTCTATTCATCCTGGTTCCACCAAGATGTACCGAGACTTGTGGGAAATTAATTGGTGGAGTGGCAGGAAAAAAGATATAGCAGCGTTTGTCGCTAAGTGTGCAACATGCCAACAGGTTAAGGTTGAACACCAAAGACCTAGTGGTATGATGCAAGAGTTTAGTATTCCTACCTGGAAGTGGGAAGAGATAAATATGGACTTCGTGATTGGTTTACCCCCTTCTCGATGCCATCATGATTCCACTTGGATTGTGGTTGATAGGCTGACTAAGTCTGCTCATTTCTTCCCTGTTCATACTTCATATACTACTGAGGATTATACTAGATTGTATATCCAAGAGCTAGTCAAACTGCATGGAGTTCCCTTGTCTATCATTTCAGATAGGGGTACTCAGTTCACTTTGCAATTTTGGAAAGCTTTTCAGAAGGATCTTGGTACCCAAGTGCTTTTGAGTTCTGCTTTTCATCCGCAGACCGATGGTCAGGCTGAGCGGGCCATCCAGACCTTAGAAGATATGTTGAGAGCTTGTGCACTTGACTTCAAGGGAAGTTGGGATGATCACTTACCGTTGATAGAGTTTGCTTACAATAACAGTTTCCACTCTAGTATTGGCATGGCTCTGTTTGAAGTCTTATATGGGAGGAAGTGTAGATCACCCATAGGTTGGTTCGAGGTGGGTGAAGCGGCTATGAGTGGTCCTAATTCGGTATTTGAGGCTATGGAAAAAGTTAAGTTGATTAGGGAAAGATTGAAAACTGTGCAGAGTCATCAAAAGTCATATGCGAATGTTAGAAGGAGAGACCTTGAGTCTGAAGTTGGTGACATAGTGTATCTGAAAATTTCACCCATGAGGGGGGTGAAGAGATTCGGAAAGAAGGGGAAGCTTAGTCCCTGTTATGTTGGTCCTTACAAAATTCTTAGCCGTGTTGGTAAGGTAGCTTATGAGGTCGAGTTGCCTTTCGAGTTGTCCTCTGTTCATCCAATATTCCATGTCTCCATGCTTAGAAAGCATATTAGTGATGCTGCGGTAGTGGATTCCTCTATGAGTGCTGACATTCAAGAAAATCTTTCTTTTAATGAGATTCCTGTTGAGATTCTTGATTTCAGTGTCCGAAGACTAAGGAACAAAGAAGTTCCATTGGTCAAGGTATTGTGGCGAAACAAATCTGTTGAGGGTGCAACTTGGGAAGCTGAGGCAGATATGCGATCCAAGTACCCGCACATATTTTCCGCAAACTCCTATCAAGCCGAAGGTACCGTTCTTTTCTAAATCATGCACTTTTGATAAAAGTTGCAGCAGTTCAGCTGTCATTTATTATGTGTTCAGCTGTAGTTTCTTGAATTTATGCATTCTATGTTGCATTC
>NW_025870124.1:0-4583 GCF_002878395.1 Capsicum annuum
TTATTGTAAGAAAATTCAATCAATGGCAATTGTTCATCCCAACTTCCTTTGAAATCATGAACACATGCCCTCAGTATATCCTCCAAAGTCTGGATAGTCCTCTCAGCCTGACCGTCTGTCTGCGGATGAAAAATGGAGCTAAGATGAACTTGGGTTCCAAGACCTTTCTGGAAGACTCTCCAAAACTGAGAAGTAAATTGAGTACCTCTAACTGAGATGATAGACAATGGAACTCCATGCAACTTGACTAACTCTCGAAGGTATAGCTTAGCATAGTCCTCAGCAGTGAAAGATGTATGTAATGGCAGAAAATGTGCTGACTTAGTCAACCTGTCTACAACGACCCAAATCAAATCATGACGACATCGAGAAGGAGGTAAACCAGTCACAAAATCCATATTCACTTCCTCCCACTTCCAAGTAGGGATAATGAATTCTTGCATCATTCCACCGGGTCTTTGGTGTTCTATCTTAACCTGTTGGCAAGTTGAACACTTCTCTACCAACTTTTCTATATCCTTTTTCATAGCATTCCACCAATAAATTTCTCGCAAATCACGGTACATCTTGGTAGCACCGGGATGAATAGAATATCGCATTCCATATGCTTCAACCATAATTCTCTACCTTAAATTGTCAACATCAGGCACACATAATCTATTCTAAAATCTCAATACACCATCCCCCCCTTGGGATAATACCTCCACCGTTTGGTCTTTAACTGACTCTTTCAGTTCGATCAAACGAGAATCCATGTCCTGTTTCTCCTTCACTTCTGAAACTAAGGAAGATTCGGAACTACTCTAAACCCAAACATTACCCACAGCTGAGTCAAGCAATCTAACACTAACCTATCCAAATGATGCACTTCACGGGCCAACTCCTTATCTTCTTCTATAATCGTTACACTGCCAATGGACAATCTATTAAGGGCATCTGCCACTACATTGGCCTTGCCCGGGTGATACAACACATTCATATCATAATCCTTTAGCAATTCTAACCATCGCCTCTTTTGAAGGTTCAAATCTATCTAAGTAAACACATATTGTAAACTCTTGTGATCCGTAAAGGCATCAACATGAACACCGTACAGGTAGTGTCTCTAAATTTTCAAGGTAAAAACTACTACAGGTAACTTGAGGTCATAGGTCCCGTAATTCTTCTCATGCGACTTCAACTGCCTGGAGGCATAGCTATAACCTTACCCTTCTGCATTAATACGTAACCCAAACCAACTCTAGAAGTATCACAGTACACCACAAAGTCATCGACACCATTTGGAAGGGCTAATATAGGGGCCGAAGTGAGCCGAATCTTCAACTCCTGAAAACTCTTCTCGTAAACATCAGACCATAGAAAGTTAACTTTATTTTGGGTCAACCGAGTCAAAGGAGAAGCAATGGAAGAGAAACCTTTGATAAAACGACGGTAGTAGCCAGCTAGACCCAAGAAACTCCTAATATCGGATGGGGAAATAGGTCTAGGCTAATTCTTTGCAGTTTCAATCTTTTGAAGATCAACTTGAATACCTTCAGAAGAAACAATATGACCCAGAAAAGCAACTTACCTTAGCAAAAATTTGCACTTGCCTAGTTTAGCAAATAGTTGATCATCTCTAAGGGTTTGCAAGACTATTCGCAGATGATCTGTATGGTCGTTCTCACTTTGGGAGTATACAAGAATATCATCTATGAACACAATAACAAACATATCCAGGTAATTTTTAAACACCATATTCATGAGGTCCATAAAAGCGACTGGGGCATTTGTTAGGCATTTGTTAGCCCGAAGGACATGACCAGGAACTCAAAATGACATAACGGGTACGAAAAGCTTTCTTTGGAATATCGCACTCCCTGACTTTAAGCTGGTGATAACCGGATCTCAAGTCTATTTTTGAGAAATAACTGGCACCTTGCAGCTAATCAAATAGGTCATCAATTCTAGAAAGAGGGTACTTGTTCTTGACTGTGACCTTGTTGAGCTTGAGATAGTCAATGCACATGCGCAATGAACCATCTTTATTTCGCATGAATAGAACGGGTGCACCACAAGGAGACACATTGTGCCTTATAAAACCCTTATCAAAAAGATCTTTGAGTTGCTCTTTCAACTCCTTAAGTTCTGCGGGGGCCATACGATACGGAGGAATAGAAATAGGCTGTGTATCAGGGAGAAGATCAATCCCGAATTCTATCTCTCTATCAGGAGGTACCCCTGGGAGATCCTTTGGGAAAACATCAAGAAACTCATTTACACAACACTAATAGATTGAATAGTCGGAGTCTCAGACTTGGTGTCTTTAACTCAAACCAAATGATAGATACAACCCTTGGATATTAATTTCCTAGCTTTAAGATAGGATATGAAATCACTTTTAGGAGATACAGAATTTCTAAACCACTCAAAGGCTGGCTCATTGGGAAACTAAAATTTGACTACACGGGTACAACAGTCTATAGATGCATAACAAAAGTGAAGCCAATTCATACCCATAATAATGTCAAAATCAACTATGTCTAGCTCAATCAAATTTGTAAACATGACTCTGTGAAAGACAGTGATAGGATACTTCTTATATACTTACTTAGTAATAACAGATTAACCTACTGGGGTAGAAAGTAAAAAAGACTCAGGAATCTTTTCATCATTGATCTCAAAATTCACGGCCACTAGCGGAGTCACATAGGAAAGACTTGACCCAGGGTCCATCAGCACATACACATCAAAATAAAATACACGGAGCGTACCAATAACAACATCTGGTGAATCCTCCTGCTTCTGGCGGGGTGGTATAGCATAAAATCGATTCTGTCCTGACTACCGACAGTACTAGACAAGGCACCCTGAGGAGGAGTAGGACGAACTAAAAGGGCTGGATCACTAATAGCCTCACTCTAGGGATGAATATCACGGCTCACCTGTCTAGCATATGGACAATCTCTGAGTCTGTGCCCAACTTGCCATAACCAAAACAACCTCTCTTCTCATCCATACACTCTTTGGAATGCATCCTACCACACTTAGCACATGGGGAATAGTTAGGTCTATTACTCACACTGTCCTGAGACCTGGACACAGTAGGCCTATTACCTTGCTCCTGTCTGACTCTAGGTATGGGAGCACTAGCTGATGAAGGAAGTGGCACAAGAGAACAACTCTGGAACTGAGGGTAGATCCCTATAGAAAATCTAATTTGACTATACCTCTGCTGCCCTAATCTAACCCTCTTATTCCCTCTCACTCACTCTCTCTCTCTTTTACCTTGTCCACTTCAATTTGTTGAGCATGTATCATTAATATAGAAAAATTCATGTCCCTATTAAGCATAGCAGATCTGCACTCTTTCACGACATAACCCGATACACCAGCTAAAAACTTACTCATACTGGTTCTAGAATCAGCCATCATACCGGGATCGTACTTAGATAACTGGTTAAATTTAAGACAATACGCCTTAACTATCATGGGGCCCCATCTCAAATTCATAAATTCTTCTAATTTCACTTCCCTCATCTCCGGGGGAAAGAATCTATCTAAGAAAGCATCCTGGAACAACTGCCAAGTCATAGGATCGGCATCCTCCCCTCTACTCTTCCTCCACACCTCCACCCAATCATATGTAACATCTTTCATTCGATAGGCAGCCAATTCAACACTCTCCTCCTCAGTCACGTGCATAATCTGAGTGATCTTTCTCACTTCATCTAAATACATTTGTCGGTCATCACCTACCTTCGACCCATATAACTCAGGCATATTCATCCGCATAAAGTCACGAACCTGAGCTACAACAGAATTATTCCCTTGCGGAGGCGAAACAGTAACCTGGATGTTGGCTTGAGCATTGGCGGTAACTGCCTAGGCTAGCGCCTGAAAAGCTGCCCGAAATTCTGCATGCGATACATGCACATTCAAGGGGTCAACGGGTTAAGATCGTTCATTGTTTCTGCGAGCTCTACGAGGAGGCCTTTTCTGTCATAAGAGAGAAAAAATTAATAGCAGAGAGAAACAATCATTGGCACAATAAAATTTTGAAAAAAATAAATTTTCCTAAAATGTCTCGTAGCCTCTTGCTTATAGATGTGGCGCTCTACACACCGATGATCAAGACTCTATGTAACGCGGCTTGTCAGACTCCCTAAGACACCTTAAACCTTAGGCTCTGATACACAGCTTGTAACGCCCCAAAATCTCATCCCGGGATATCACACGGTACTTAAGGCCACACGCGGCCTCAAGCTAACCCTATAAGCCTGTCTTCACTTCTATAACTCACTATGACGATAAACATACTGTAATAAGGAAGAATGATCATGTCATGAACATACTAGAATACAAAGAAATACTGTCCTGTATAATCAAAATGCTGTAGTTTTGTACATACTGGAACTCTAGTCTGACAAGGCCTCTACTACATAAGATTGAAAAGCCATTGGGACGGGTCCCCAACTAACTCGTACTAAACTGAAAGGAAACAACCATCTACCAACATGACAAAATCAGGGACCTAAGTCCTCAAACCATGAGGACTCACCAACTACAGAAGGGTAGATGAAGGTACTCAAAGATCACTGTCG
>NW_025870125.1:0-3607 GCF_002878395.1 Capsicum annuum
CACTGTGTCTCTGCGACTGGAATGCTACTGCTACTGCTAGGCTGGAGCTCGTGTCTCGAAACCTATGGTGTAATATGAAAAGAAAGCACCATAGTGCAAATGCGTTAGTACAACTAGAGTACTGAGTATACGAGGAAGGTGGGCTGAACATAAAGGGTTTCATGCATGAACAACATTGACTGGCTAATATGAACGTGGGAGTGTAAACATACATATATAGAAACTGAGACCGTAAATACGTGATAGCATGACCTGTAAGGTAATACATGGTTTACTGATAACTGTTATGACTGATACTGAAACTGATAACATGGACGACGGTATCTGACAGTCCTGTATATACTAAAATCTGAAGAACACCCTGAGTTCTTTTATTAAGACTGATACTGAAATTATGGGAAGTAGTGTTTAATCAACATGCCCCATGTATGCCGTTATGGCTAAGCTAGGGTCCAATCTCTGCCCCGACTGGTGGGTTGTCAATACCGTGCCACGGGTAAGGACAGCCTGTGAGTGGCCCTTATCTGGCGGGTACTCAATGAGAACGGTGGGAACCCTAAACTGATGGGTTAAGCCACCCCATCAACCCTAATCTGACGGGTTAAGTTGTCTTAACCTATGCTGGCTACGTAGTTCTGGAACACAAGGAAGACTACTAAGAATCATACCCTGAACTGGTGGGTGAGTTTCCATCCTTGGATTCACTCAGTGCTAACCTCTACTCCCATCTGGAGGGACTGGACATAAATAACTGACTGTGTATAACTTAATCTTACTGAATTCCATTTACTGGCGGAATGTTACTGATATCTGACAACTGACTAAGATCACAAGGTTTTCCTGAGTCACATGACTGAATAAAGTCTAAGGAATCATAGCTTGAGTTCGGATATCATAAAACATAACATGGATCTAGGCACACAGCTATAGTTTTTAGGTACAAGTACCCCCAGGACTCGATGGAAGGAAACTGACATACATGACTGACTTGATCATAAGAGTAGAGTCCATAATTTCTAATATCATAAGTAGGGATCTCATACTAAGCATGGTTATCAACAATGTATTGCATGGAAAGGATTTCATATCACATGGAAGTACTTGCACAATCTTAATATCATGTTCATTGCATAATTATATTGGCAACACATACCAATAGCATAGAAGTTCATGTGGATTGCATGGTTATCATACGTCTTGGTCATAAGTAGGATTTGCAAGTAAACATAGCATAATTTCATAAGAATAGTTCATGAGTATTCCAACAATATTTACAAGGCACATTATCAACATAGAAGTCATTGGAACGTAAGGGCATATCATAAATCCTTCACTTACTCACAATTTAGCTATATTGCATGATTTCTAGTTTCTTAGACATTTTATCAAACACCTTATATGCACATCTTAAGCATAGGTGAAATCATCAAATTATACATCATGAACAACCAAATTTATATGTTTCCAACTCATATGATATCATGAAATTCAAAAAAACATATAAAGATTCCATCTTAGGAATCACCCATTATCAACAACAAGATCATCAACACCCAACAATATAGAAATCATACTTTATAATGAAAAAGAGGGTTTTTGAACTTTATGGATGAAAGGGATCTATAAATCAACTCACGCATACCTTAGAAGGAAGATTCTTGATGATTGACGGAGGAATTTCCTTGAAATCGAATATTCAAGCTTAGTTACGCAACCCTAGTTATTTTTCTCTTTTAGTGCTCTTGGATGATGAGTTTTGAGATGATAATTGGGTTGTAATATGTTTATAAGCTATATATTTTGTAGTGTTAAGTTTTGGGACGTGTAAGGAGTGTTAAAAGACTTAATTACCCTTAAAATAACTCAAAACGGAGTATTTTTGGCACCTGGAACTGACTTAGGTGGCACCCAAGTGATTGCCTAAGCTAGGTTGGGCGTCGCCTAACCAATCGCCTATGTTTGGGTTGGGTGGCGCCTAACCAATTGCCTATCCTTACTGTCTCTCACGAAAATGGGCATAACTTTTCGGACGGGTATTGGATTAAGGCGAAATTGGTATCGTTGGAAAGCTAATTGATTCTCTGCAATTTGGTGGGTCTAAATCAGCCAAAATACCACATTAACATCGAGTTATACTTGTTCAAATATGACCCTTGCAAAATCAAACACTAAAACTTGATGGATTCAAAAACTCTTAGCTTGTATTACCTTAAGTAACTCATATGAACATGCTTAATTCATCATAAGCTATCATATCACTAGGATATTCATTGTAAGTCATGTACTCAAGTATGAATCACAGGATAGGAGATTTCATACGTAGGAATACTTATTCACTTCCTAGCTTAGAAACATGCGAGGTATTATAGTTGAATTCTAATTTCATTATTCAAGGTTTTTGTCATAGGTTATCAAGAATATATATCTATAATAATTTAACCCACATAGAATTTATCACCCAGCATGCAGTAGAATTCAATTTATCATTATCAACATGAACAAGATTAGCCCAATCATGAAATTCATAAGAAAATCCATAAACTTGAATTTAGAAAAGGGATTCTTGGGCTTCATGGACGAAAGGAGTCCATGAATGAATACTATGCATACCTTAGTTCATGATTTCTTGAGGATTGATTGTGAAATCTTCTTGAATTCAAATCCCTAATAGAAAATCTAGCTTGTTCTTGAAAGAAAATTGAGAGAAACTAGTATATTTTTCGGTGAAAAGTGGCTGAATCACGTGTTAAAGGGTTTAAATAGGGGTGGAAAGTTGACCCTTTTAACCCTAGATGGGTCATTTAATTTCAGTAAAAATTTTCCAAATTGGACCCTTGGCGTGATGCGGTGCTATTGCGCCGTGTCACGGGATTTTGACAATTGGGAAATTGAGGGATGGCGCAACGCGGGGTCGTCGCGTTGCCACTTTCTTTGTGACCTAGAACTTTGGTGCGACGCGGGGGAGATCGCGCTGAGACACTGGAAAAGGACAATTCTGAATTTGGGCCCTAGCGCGATGCGCCATAATCACGAAACCCTATTGTAATTTGCCAAATGCCATTTCTTCTTGTGGCGTGGCACGCCACTGACTAATATGCTGTTGTTTTATGACGGGAACTTGAAATAGTCGTAACTTTTGACCCAGTTATCGGATTTGGGCGAATCTTATATCAATGGAAAACTTATTGAATTTCCCACATGAAAAAAGTAAAAATCTTGAAAATTCCCATCTTGGTATGAAATTAGTTAGGAAAAAAATATGAGGTATTACACCCCCCCCCCCCCCCATGGTTCCTATCTTAGGAGCTGGGAAATCAGTAGGTGTATACAGAAAGTCATACTATGACTTTCATCATTCATACCATCCTATATGCATTGGATTGCTTGTACATTTTACATAACTTTCCTTAGTTACTCTTGACTTGTGTTGTTTTCTTTTTTTTGTATATATTAGAACTATTAGTGGAGATAATGTGATTTACTATTTGGGACTTTTCTACTTGTAGGTGATGTGCTATCACGACCCAAACTAGGGCCTAGTCATGATGGGTATCTCAAGTCCACCGTGGGCCGGACACCACCCTCATAACCTAACCTTGAAAGCACC
>NW_025870126.1:0-1217 GCF_002878395.1 Capsicum annuum
GACTTATCTCTCGACCTCACCAGACAATTTATTATCTAATTCTCTCAAACTTAGATAACTTATCTATTTCCAATAGGATGTTATCTCAGGTAGATTAATCCAGTTACGACAGTAATTATTAAACAGAAGGTTGGTAGCTTCCGAGTCCCTATTGATAATTGTTGACCTCTAGTCGATTTCTCCGTTAGAAGCAAATAAAACCTAAGGCATAATATAATGTTTGCAACCACTAGATTTCAGTTAAAACAACAGAATTTCAAGATGTTCTACTACTCTTTGAATTCGTTAAACACCTAGCATCATATAAAACCCTAATTCATGAATCCCATAATCCCGGCTAATGGAATTAGCCGCTCATGATTTGATGAACGAAATAACAAGTTGAATTTATCATGATAAGGATAAACTTACGAATGGATGAAAAACAACAACAAGTAGTTCCTACAATTTAATTACAGGTGGAAAAGAAAAAATAGTTGAATAGAAACAAGAAGAATAATTGATTAAAGAGAGCAAGGTACGTCCCTCTCTTCTCAAGGATAATGTTTGATAGATACTGACCGATTCTCCTTACAAATCCTAAAACGTCTTTAAATAGTCAACCCTAAATAACAAAATAGAATTAAAGTTTCAGTTTTCTCTTCAAATTGGACGACGATGATCTTGACGGCATGTCAGATGTCTGATGACGTGTGCGAGATTTCGTCAAAGGTTCCAGTAAATTGTTATCTTCTAACTCTTCAGACGACAAACTTGACAGCATGTCAAAATTCTTGACGGCGCTTGCAAAATGGCATCACACTTCACTGGAAATCAGCATACTCTGCCCTCTGGTTGATGGCGATTTTGACGAGATGTCAAATATTTGACGGCCCTTCTGAATTATCATCACAGTTCATTTAATCTTCTCATGTTGTTTCTAATATTGATGGTGACTTTGACAGCCTATCCCATGTATTACGACGCTTCAAAATGATCGTCAGATACAGTTCAGCTTATTTCCACCAGATATCAACTGTTTTATTCTTCTTTCTTTTGGTTTCCTCCCCAATCACTTATATCTGCATTAACACACAAAAATGAGCAAAAACAATAAAAGTTGCTTAAGACTTCGCAATTATTCAGAGTTAAAAGCTTCAAATTTGTTAGTATCGGCTCACACATCAACACCCTCAACTTAAAGAATTGTTTGTCCTCAAGCAACCCAAACATAACTA
>NW_025870127.1:0-9367 GCF_002878395.1 Capsicum annuum
ATAATCTTTACTTAAGCATTCTATCAAATATATGGGGAGCATGCTTTAGTTATACCACAGATTCTATACTTAATCATCATGAATACATCAATAACATGCAACTTGAAGAGGGTTTATCATGAACATCATACAATTCACCACATACTAGAATCAACTCTTGAAATTGGTAGTCTAAATCATGAATCAAAACTCAAAAATACAAAATCATGAACTCTAATACACATAAATCATGAAATCTCATAAATACATAAACCTCAAAAGTTTGAAAAGGATTCTTGAGCTTCTTGGGTGGAAGAAACCGAAGAATCAACATCTAACATACCTTAGAAGACTCTTTCTTGAAGGTTCTTAAAGAAAATCCTTAGTCTAGTTCTTGATTTCTTGGCTAGGGTTCTTGCCCCTTTTAGAGACAAATATAATGTTCTTGAGAGAAAATTGAGGAAAATAATGGAATAAGGGTTTATTGGGCATTTTATTTCGTATTTTAGGATGATAGGGGTCGTGGTAAAAGTCTAAGATGCCCTTGGAATTAAATAATAGAAACTGAAAATCCCAATTTTTCATGCTGGCGCGACACACCATAATCGTGCTAGCTTACTGGAAAATGGACAATTGGGAAACTGCTTGACGGTGCGACGCGGTGAAAATCGCGTTGTCACCTTGGTTGCTAACTGGAAATGTACAGCATCATGGTGGAGTCACGGTCGCTCACTGTATTTTGATGACTTCTATTTTGGCTGACTTTGTGACATGCCAAAGTACCTGGTGGAACACTGTCTCACTAAAATGGCTCTAACTCTTCGCCCGAGTGTCGGATTCGGGCAAATTTAGTATCGACGGAAATATTATTCAATTCTCTACATGAAAAAAATTCTATATAAGGGAAATTCAACACATTTTAAAATATTTCTCACTTGGGAAGTCATTCCTTACTCTTCTTAAGGATTAAGCTCGACTTGAAGAAAGTTTGGTATATTACAGCATCTCCCCCTTGGGAACATTCATCCTCGAATGTCTCTTTTTAGGACAAAAATACTAATCGACTGAACTTATTTAAGGATCGTGAACATCTGAAACATAACTATGTAACATGAAGATGTTGATATACTAAGTTCTTATACTGGACATGCGTATCTGATGCATGGAATGCTCAACTGAAGCTACTCATAAGCTGAATTCTCATAATGGATATGCATATCTAATGCATGGATGCGTGATGGAGTTTCTCTCATGAATGCATGACTGTATACACTGAAGAGATGAACTTTTTCTTTAGAACATGCATATCTAATGCATGAATATAACTGATACTTGAATGCATGGCTGAGTTTGCAATGATAACTGGTGTTAACTTTGTAAGGAGAATCTGAATAAGTCTAATGACATGAAAGCATCAAAATATTATGGGGTATCTCCCCCTTGGGACTCTATGTCCCTCTAAGAATACTTCACTAAAATACGGAAGTGGTGCACGGGCCACCTACGAACTGGGTCATGATTGATCTTCTAAGATCTGAAAATAATACATGACTCATGAAATGAGTTATACTCATAAATACTAGGATACTCTATCTTGGAATAGTTATATTTCGGGAATTTCTAATAGCATGATCAGGTGAAGAGATGAGATAACAAACTATACAAATGTGACTGTTCGACTGCTAAACTGACTTGTTGGCTCTACTAACTAACTCATGCTGAAAACTTAAGCTCAAAATGGGAGAAAAGGATTTAAGGATACATATTATAAAGATTAAGGACTCATAACATACCCAAATCTATATCAGGGAACCTTTCCTGATCATGGTAAGTCTGAAGCGCATATAGTCTGTTCTGACGCTAACCACTATAGGCACCAGAAGTGGTACCCTGCTGATGCAATTCTCTACCCCTCTGAGGTAGCACTCTACATTCTCGCATTCTATAGCCTGCCTTACCATATCCAAAATATACTTGATTGTTAGCTCTGCACATACCTAGGTGATTCTTTCCATACTTTCCACAAAGAGGATAGGTACGAACACCACTAGCACTACTCTAGGCTTTGGACCATGGCGCCCCATCATGACTGACATCCCTGAACTTTAGTGCAGGTATACTAGCTGATGATAGAGTTGGAACTAAAAACTTCTGACTATGTTGAGAACGGTTATCACCCTGTGACCCTACCTGTGAGAAATTATGACTACCTATTTTGGCCTATTACTTACTCTCTCTCTTTCTTTCATATTATCGTCCTTAATCTATTGTGCATACATCATCAGTCTAGTAAGGTCCATATCTCTATTAAGCATAGCAGTCATACACTCTTTCAACACTAACCTGAATACACCAGTCACAAACTTACTCATACTCGCTTTAGGGTCAGCTATCAAATCGGGAGCATACTTA
Source organism: Capsicum annuum (assembly GCF_002878395.1). Lineage (NCBI taxonomy): Eukaryota > Viridiplantae > Streptophyta > Magnoliopsida > Solanales > Solanaceae > Capsicum > Capsicum annuum. Next base: position 2,392 of record NW_025870127.1, read on the forward strand.
GCTAACTGATTGAATTTAAGGCAATACTCCCTCACCATCATAGAGCCTTGCCACAGGTTTTTAAACACTTTTACCTTAGCTTCTCTCATCTCTAGCGAGAAAAACTTATCTAGAAAGGCATCCTGAAACTCTTGCCAAGTCATGGGAGTTGCATCCTCCCCTCTATTCTTCTTCTTCCTCACTACCCAATCGTGAGAAATATCCTTCAGCCTATAGGATTCTAAATCTACACTCTCCTCCTTAGGAACATACATAATCTAGGTGATCTTCTTCAGCTCCTCTAGATAAAGTTGTGGGTCCTCACCTACAACTGACCTAAAGAATTTCGGCGGGTTTATTTTCATGAAATGTCTAATTTTGGCTGCGGCTGAACCCCCATCTTACTGAGGTGGGACTACATTCTGATGGTTTCCCTAAACACTAATGGTCATATCTTGGGCTAACACCTAAAAAGCTACCCAAAACTCTACATGTGACATATTCTTATTCGGAGGATCTACAGGCTGAGGTGGCTGGTTATCAAACCTATGGGCATTATATCTGCGAAGAGGCATACTCTGTAAATGAAAGGGAGAATGGATTAGACTGAGAATGAACTTTAACATATGCATACTAGCATGAAATAAACACTGAAAGAAGGGAAACTTTTCCTAAAAACATCTTATAGCCTTTTGTACATAAATGTGGCGCGCAACACACCCATGTACAAGACTCTACTACATGTGGTTTTTTCAGAATTCCTAGGACAATATTGAACCGCTAACTATGATACCAATTTTATAACTCCCCAAATCTGATCTAGTAGGGTCTAACCTGTAATGCTACTTGGAAGGTTATTTATAACGTGCCATGGGTAAAGACCTCTGTTATGGTCAAGCCTCTCTGACGGGTGACCCTGAACAGAAAGTCAAGCCTTAGGTAATATGATAGTCAAGCCTAAATCTAACAGGTAACTCCTGGTCCTGCACTGGCTATGCAATTTTAAAGTTTAGGGACTATTACTAATGACTTTGTCTCTCTAATGGGGAAGTCGTTACCCCTGCACTCGCTCGATGCTAGTTCCTACTCCCAACTGATAGACACTAAAATGATTCTTGGACTATACTAGACTGAGCTGAATCTATTACTGATTCTCTTACTTGACTGATCTGACTGAGTTTACTTGATTCCATTATCTGATAGAATACTTCTGAATTCTACTTTCTATCGTAATGCTATTGAGTTATGTAACTTACTAGCTTTACTGAAATCTAAATTGAATACTGAATACTACTGTGGTTCGAACTAAATATAGAACTGGGTTAGACTGATACTGAGACTGGATTGAATTAGTACTCAGATTACTAAATTTTTTTAAGTTTGTACTGGTTGAATTCTACTGATCATAGCACAACTGAAATTGTCTTGAGACTAACTCAGCTCTAGACAAGTAGCTAAATTTTCGGTTATAGATACCCCAGGACTCGATAACATAAAAGTAAAACATAACCATTCTTGAATAGTCAAGACCATGGACTTTCATTCATAACACAATCAATACGATATCTCGTCAATAACTTGAATGTCATACACATGTATGGGGAATGCATACTAATATCTCATAGTTGCTTAATAAGGAATACACATGGATAAGAATGCATACAACTTGTCATAATACATTCACTAAGGAATTTCAACAAACGCTTGGCAAGGACTAGTTATCACAAAATACTTAAGCATTCTATCAAACATATGGGGTGCATGCTTTGGTTATACCATAGATTCTATACTTAATCATCATGAATACATCAATATCATGCTACTTGAAGAGGGTTTATCATGAACATCATAAAATTCACCATATACTAGAATCAACTCTTGATATTAGTAGTCTAAATCATGAATTAAAACCCAACAATACAAAATCTTGAACTCTAATAAACATAAATCATGAAATCTTATAAATACGTAAACCTCAAAATTTTGAAAAGGATTCTTGAGCTTCTTGGGAAGAAGGAACCTAAGAATCAACTTCTAACATACCTTAGAAGACTCTTTATTGAAGGCTCTTGAAGAAAATCCTTAGTTTTTTTCTTGATTTCTTTGCTAGGGTTCTTCTCCCTTTGAGAGAAAAATATAATGTTCTTAAGAGAAAAGTGAGAAAAATAATAGAATAAGGTCTTATTGGGCATTTTATTTCATGTTTAGGGCTAATAAGGGTCAAAGGAAAAGTCTAAGATGTCCTTGGAATTAAATAACAGAATCTAAAAATCTCAATTTTTAATGTTGGTGCGACAAACCATAATCACGCCAACTTAATAGAAATTGGACAATTAGGAAACTGCTTGATGGCGCGAGGTGGTGAAAATCGCGTTGCCACTTTAGTTGCAAATAGGAAGTACAGCACGATGTGGTGGAATCATGGAGGCTCACTGGATTTTGGCTATTGCCATTTTGGCTGACTCCACAATGCGCAGAAGTACTAGGTGGAACACTGTCTTGCTAAAATGGCTCTAACTCTTTGCCCAAGGGTCGAATTTGGGCAAGTTTTGTATCGACGGAAAGATTATTCAATTCTCCACATGAAAAAATATCTATATTAGGGAAATTCTATATATTTTAAAATATTTCTCACTTGGGAACTCATCCCTTACTCTTCTTAAGGATAAAACTCAACTTGAATAAAGTTTAGGGTATTATATCCATAACTTAAGTGATAAGCTAGCAATTAAGTCATCACCCTTAACCAGTAAGTGTCCAAGTTTAGATTGATGGTGATGACTAGGTTGATAAGTAATCAACTATTAGTTGATAAACTATCAACTACGTGATCAACTAAAAATTATTGCAATTTAATTTAGTTTTCCTAGAGGTATTTTGGTCTTTTCCTCACCTAAGACCTTACTCCCCATGACTTAAATCATCCAATAAGAATTATTAGCCATTACTAGTAAGTTTTAAATGCCATTACTCCTATCCATTCTCAAGAATATCAAGATTAGGATTTTCTCATTAAGTCATCTCTCAAGCCTCAAAATTCAAGTTTATTCTCAAGAATTCAAGCATCCAAGGTCCAAATTCCAAGCTTCTTCTTCAAGGATGCAAACAATTAAGTATGTGGGGTATCATCAATGGGTTCCTTTCACCCATTGAGGCCAAAAACCCTTTTTTTGGTTCAAGTATGAATTTTACTCTAATTTGTGATCATCTTTAAAGTAAATTATGAAATTCGTCCATCTTATCTCCCTATTTTACATTCAAGTTATGCTACATGCTCCTGTATGTTTGATGTTCCAAAAACCCATGTCATGTTTAGTCTAAATCATTTCAAATTCTTAAATTATGCTTTAAACTGCATAAACATGATATTTTTCCAAGGTTAACTCATTCCTATGTTTATATTTATGAAATTTATCAGACTGTCAAAATATCTCATGCTTTGGGTCTTTGAGTTATGACTCTACATCACTGTTTTAAGTATTGTTATAAGATTTCTTAAACATTTAGTGATGGTGGGTTATGAACACCCAATACCTACATGTTTACTTATGTTTCAGACCTTTTAAGTAATAAGTCAGTCAAATCATAATTTTATAGTTATGCTCAGTATGATATGACCATAATGAACACTATCGGTTTACATATTTATGATTACTTCAGACTTTGTATGAACTATTATTTTCAAAATATCATTACCTGAGCTTATCAGTTATCAGTAAACATACCAATTAATATTTTAGTGTCTTTCAGTTGGGAGTAAGATTTAGCATCGAGTGGGAATTATAGGTTCAGTGCATCCTACTTTCCCAGAAACTATATACCACTGTAGGTTTATGACAGGTTTAGAGGCGTCTCCAGAGAGTGTCTCCTCTTGCTTAGTATAGGGTCATCTTAGTGAGCACTCCAGTGCAGGTTCTACTCTAACGGCAAGGATAAAATAAACTTCCTCAAAATGGATCAAACGTTGAACTCCATGATAGCTCAGATGGTTTATGTCAGTTACATGATAGCTCCCACAGTTTGAGTTAGCATTAAGTTTATCTCAATTTAAGTTTTCTTGACAAAGTAGACAAATTTTAGTATTTATTCAGTCAATTTTACAAATTATTTCAATTATTTAGATTCAGTTATTTAGATATTTAGATCATTTCAGTACATCCTTTACTTGATCTTGCATTCTCAATTTTACATGTTTATGTTTTCAACTCAGTATCCATACATGATCCTAGGTACAGTTTTAGAATCTATTCATCTTTACATGAGATTTACATATAGTATTCATGTTTTACCTTTTCCCAGCTTACAAAATTATTTTCAGCTTATGACTTATAAATCTTACTATGACTTATCGTTTCTCATGTACAACCGTGTTTTAAATGGATATTTTGACAAATAACTTATATCCTCAGTTTTAAAGCATGTTTTAAATATTTCCATAATTTAGTGCATGTCCTCATATACTCAGTACATTTAAAGTACTGACTGCATATATGTGTTTGTGGCTACATTCCTTCAGTATCTAGGTACCAGATGTATTCCATACACTAGAGTCAGACAGTTCTTAGTATTCAGCTAGCAGGTGATGAATTCTTATATTTAGGGAACTCTAGTTAGTTATAGTTCATATACTTTATTGTTATTGTTGTTATTTATTAATTTGTGGTAGTTTGAGGCATGTCCCAGCCACCTACAATCCGTATAGTAGAGGCTTCATAGATTGTTAGTCAGAGTCATATTATGTTATTCAAGTTCTTTCTTCAGTTTTATCATGTCGTAAATTTTATCAGTATTAAATTCATTTAGATTTTCTCATGATTATGTTTTCACTCAAAAAATTTATATTTTATTTACATTATAAACCAGTTGTTCAAGCAATATGCCAGTACATGGGTTAGCTTGGGATCACTTGTGGTTCTAAGCACCATATTACGACTAAGGGGTAGTCTCGAATTGTGAAAAACTTAGTATCAGACCACAAGATTCAAGTGACCTAGGGTGTCTATGAAGTCGTGTCTAGTAGAGTCTTACAAAATAGTACGAAGACGTCTGTACTTTTCTTTGAGAGGCTATAGGGTATTTAAGAGATATTTCTCTCTTTCATGTCTCAGATCATACAGTAGAGATGTTCTCTAAATAAATTATGTATATTCTTATGATACTCCATTCATTTCAACTTTGCCTTATTTTTAAGGTAATAGAAATAGTCAAGCTTAAATTCTTACTGATACAGATTTCCAAGACAATCTCCACCGACAACTATGAGATTGCATGTAGGCTTAAAAGGATCCCATCAGTCCCTTTATATTTCAAAGTTTGAAAGATTTCATTCATGTTCATGAAAATCGTGAACTAAGCCATAGTCAAATATGCCCTTATATTCTTTTTAAGCATCCTATGACAACATATAACCTAGAGTTAAAAGAATAAACCTAAAAGTTTTACAGCAGTAAAGTGGGGATAGTGTTTTTTTGAATTTAGCAGATTATGTATCTACAAAGTGAGAAAGGTGTTATGTAGTTTGTTTAATAGCTTTGTGAGAGAGATTTCTCAATTAAGGGAGACTTAGAGTATGTTAATGCTTTAGTCAGGGTGGAGATTAGGCAACTACCCCAATGATAGAGGATCTTGTTAAGGTTGAGTATGTTCAAAAAATTTTGTGTGGATTAGTGTTTCATGATTCCTATCCAGTAGTAATAATTGGCTATTAGTGAGTGAAAAGTTTTGTGGATATCCATGTTAAGTGTTAGAATCTAAATTTGAATCATGGATGATTGGGCAAATATAAAAAAAAAAGTTTGAAATTCTAAATGGTGTGAACTCAAGGAATCATGATACTCTCAAAGATTCTAAGATAGTAAGTGTTTAACTTATTATATGATAACTATTGGGGATATAGAAAGTTAAGAGGTTTATCCCAGAAGAAAGTATTCGCAGCAGGTTTTCTACTTTAAAAGATAGTCTTTTAGGGCAAGTTTATTATTTAAGTGTATCTTTATATCTCGGACTCTATAGTAGAGTGGTTACAGTTCAGTTTAGAATTTATGAAAATGGATCCACAAAATAGAATGATGGCTTATAGCTAAGGGGGAAATAATAGAACAAGAAACGAAGTTAGGCTCTCAGATTCTAGTAGTGATGTCAGTGTATTATAGAACAGCACTAGGGAGAAAGATACCTTACTCACACATCAGCTCTATGATCATAGTTTATGTTTATGGACTTATATAGAATGATTTACACTCCTTATTCCTAGTATAAGGAGATCCAATTCACTCAGTGGTACAAATCATAATACATGAATTTATGAACTCCAAACTTAGTTCATAAAGCTCATTACTCATGTACTCATGCTTTACAGTATGCTCTATTCCCATAAATCATTGTGTACCCTTAATGACTTGTGAAAATCCACATTATATCATGTATGTCCTCAGTTGATATCTCTTTAATGAATTCATACTTTTGATACTCTATTTATCAGACCTCAGTTAAGTGTCAAAGTTATTCTTTCATACTTCAGGTCCTTATGTTCTAACCTGTCAGTGACCTCTCCTTAATGTTAAGATAATGGTGATGAAATATTAATGATTAATGATTTAGATAGGAGAGAGTAAATTTTTCTTGATGAGGAAAGATTATTGTATGCTTGTTTTATATAAGGCTATAAGGTTGAAGGAAGATTGAGGTAAAGCTTTTGATATATGTCAAGGTTAGCTGAGAATTCTATTTGTGTTTTATTGGGGATAGTGCATGGGAGTTATTATTGACAAAAGATATTTAAGAATGTGGTAAAGGTTCCTAGGTGGGTTGGTTGAACAAAAGTTTATATATGGTTATAATGATAGGCTTGAATGTCGTATTTGTATATATTTGGATAAATGCATTGTGCATTAGTGAATTCCTAGTAAGAGATTGAATTTAGTTGTTGAAGGGGTAAGAGTAATATTCTTGAGATGAGATCTTTGAAAACACATAGGATATTGAATCCATGGTTTAC
>NW_025870128.1:0-1464 GCF_002878395.1 Capsicum annuum
ATTTTTGACCCACAGCCCACCCGTACCCCGGGCCAACCCCCGAAACCGTGAGCTATAACACACCGATTTGGCTCAAAAATGCCCCGTTCGCGTTGTTTTGCTCGTTTGTCCTCCGAAATGGCCACGAAAATTTAAAAAAACCACACTGGGACGGTCCACAACCTCCCTATCATGGCCTGGTCGATTTTTAAACCCACAGCACGTTCGGGCCCCCGGCCCACCCCCAAAACCGTGGGCTATAGCACACTAATTTGGCCCGCTCATGCCACGTTCGCGCCATTTCGCCTGTTTGTCCACCCAAATAACCACAAAAATTTAAAAAGACCACACTGGGATAATCCCCAACCTCCCTGGCACACCCCGGTCAATTTTCAGCCCACAGCACGCTCGGATCCCATGTCTACCCCGAAACCATGGGATATAACACACCGATTTGGCTCAAAAATGTCTCTTTCCCGCCGTTTCGCCCGTTTGTCTACCCAAATGGCTACAAAAATTTAAACGGACCATACTGGGACGATCCTCTACCTCCCTGGCACTCCTCGGTCAATTTTTGACCCACAGCCCACCCGAACCCAGGGCCAACCCCCAAAACTGTGAGCTATAGCACACTAAGTTAGCCCAAAAATGCCCCGTTCACGCTGTTTCGCTCGGTTGTCCTCCGAAATGGCCACAAAAATTTAAACAAACCATACTGGAATGATCCAAAACCTCCCTATCATGGCCTGATTGATTTTTAAACCCACAGCACGCTCGGGCCCCGGGGCCACCCCCAAAACCGTGGGCTATAGCACACTAATTTGGCTCGAAAATGCCACGTTCGCGCCATTTCGCCTATTTGTCCACCCAAATGGCCACAAAAATTTAAAAAGACCACATTAGTATAATCCCCAACCTCCCTGGCACGCCCCGACCAATTTTCGATCCACATCACTCCCGGACCCTGGGCCCACCCCCAAAGTCGTGGGCTACAGCACACCGATTTGGCCTAAAAATTCTCCGTTTGCGTCGTTTCGCCCGATTGTCCACCTAAATGGCCCCAAAAATTTAAACGGACCACACTGAGATGATCTCCAACCTCCCTGGCATACTTCGATTGATCTTTGGCATACAACATGCTCGGACCCCAAGCCCACCCCCAAAATCATGGGCAATAGCACACCGATTTGGCTCAAAAACTCCCCGTTCTTACCATTTCGCCTGTTTGTCCATCCAAAAGGCCATGAAAATTTAAACAGACCATACTGGATGATCCCTAACCTTCCTGGCACGACTCAGACAATTTTTGGCCAACAGCACACCTGGACCCTAGGCCCACCCCCATAACTGTGGGCTTTAGCACACCAATTTGCCCCGAAAATGCCCCATTCACGCCGTCTCGCCCGTTAGTCCACCTTAATGGCCACGAAAATTTAGTAATATTATATGTTGTTATTAACAAAGAAAAGTGCCAAATTTGGGAAG
>NW_025870129.1:0-1062 GCF_002878395.1 Capsicum annuum
TGTGAAAGTTATTCTTTAGAAAGATTTAAATGATATTTACATTATGAGAATTGATATTCTTGATGAACTGAAAGTGATTGACAAATTATATGATGACTCACATGTGTTATTATACTTATTTCATCCTCTCATGATTATGATAATTTTCTTCAGGCTATGTGAGTCTTTCATACATCCTGCATATTTCTTATAAATATTTATGATGATGATGTTTATACAACTGCATACACCCCCATATGCTCGATATTTTTCCATGGTACTAACCCACATATTCGTATGTGGGCTACATTTTCTTGGAATGTAGGTACAAGGTATAGTTGCACCTTCGGATCCAGTCAGTTTGTGGTATCCAGTCAGCAGGTGATGAGTCCTTTTGATTCAAGGGCTTGGGTTAGTTATGCAGAGCTTATAGTGTTGTATTTTCTTTATTCAGTCGTATTGAGTCGGGGTAGTCGGGAGTCATGACCCGGATACCTACAGTCAGTACTAGTAGAGACTTCATAGACAGTCAGTAGAAGTTGATGTATTTTGTTTCAATTTTGGTTGTAAAGGTAGAATTATAATCCTGTAAAATTCTATTTTTGTATCGATCAGATTTAGAAAAGAGTTAATTTCTGCTGATTTGTATAGATTTGTATTTTTATTCAGTTGCTTATAAGTTATGCCAGTAGAAGGGTTAGCTTGGGGTCACTTGTGACCCTAAGCACCATGTGACATCTCGGGACCTGATTTCGGGGCGTTACAGTCTGTTTTTAGTGAGTCACCGCAATAGCACCATATTATGGTGGGTATACTCACCACATCGCGGTGAAGGCTAAATCAACGATAGTCCAATTCCAGTGCGTCATTGCAATTTCACCACATCGCAGTGGGAATTGCGATGACCCACTCACCATGTCGTGGTGAAATCTAAAAAGGTATTCTAGTTTTGAGTTTTAAAATCACAGGGGAAATTTAGTCTTTTTACACACCCGAATTCGTAAAATCAAAAGATTTAACCCTATTCTAAGCATATTACACTCATTATTCATCAATTTCCTCTCCAAGAAAACCCTAGAGCTT
>NW_025870130.1:0-1765 GCF_002878395.1 Capsicum annuum
TCTTAGAGGCTTGTTAGACTAGTATAGATGTTGAGAGTTGACTAATAAGTCGTATTTTGTTATCTTTCTGAAATTCTTTTATTCTTGGATGATGATTACTCTGTTGATATTTGAGGGTTATTTATGGAAACCCCGTTGATTTGTGTTGAACTGAATGAAAATGGATCAAAGGGTTAGCTTGGGGCTACTCGTAGCCTCAAGCAGTGTGTAACACTCTGAGACCCATTTTTCGAGGCATTACAATCTACCACTCTATGAGTTTGCTTTACAAGCATTATCTCAATCAGGAGCAGAAGATAATAAACATGGGGAGGAGGAATACCTCAAAAGAAATGATCCAAATACTAATAGCCATTCCACCGAAAAGTTGGTCAAAACTTTCAGCATTGATCGTTATCCTGCGAGAATGCAGTACAATGGTGCCACGGATTTAACTGGTGATTTCGTGGTTAAGTCATCCATGGAAAAATCTTTCAACGCCTACAGAAAAATACTTCAAGAACAAAAATTGGATGGTTATTTTAGGGAAAGCTGCTTTGGGAAATATCTTGATTTATCAGAGGACAACAATGCTTATTTCCAGATGAAAATGGTAGACGATCTTCTCAAGCGTAGGTTTATGTATGAAAACAAAGACAAGATGAATGAGGTATGGATAAATTGCTGTGGCATGCCTGTTTGTTTTGGTTGGAAGGAGTTTTTCATAGTTTTCGGACTAAAATGTTATCCTCCTTCTCCTTCTCAAATCAAGAAAAGACTCATTGTTCATTCCCCAGTTGCTTAGATAGCACACCATAAAAGGTGATAAACTAATCGAAGGTGATTCATTCGTGAAAGAATACATCACAAAGGTATGACATTATTTATTTTTTATGATGTACTAACAAAAATGAATTTCTTAATAGTTACATTTACCTATTTCTCTCTATAGAGTGAACCTGCACCTCGTCCCAATGATACTTGAAATGAACAAACAACACATAATGAATTTTAAAGAATTCACGGATGAGGCAAATGATCCATTCATTGATGACTTGAAGGTCTATTTGCATGACGTGATTATGATAACCTCATCAGTAGTTGTTGAGTATGGGTACGATGACCAGAATTTGGATGGAATTCTTGTATCAAAACATGTCACTAACCATGAGTGGACAAGCAGATAGAGAGCAGTGAACAAGAGACTAGTGATCAAAAATATAAAAGAGTATGTGTTTAGACAGGAGGAGACAGTGAAGGATATGATTGACTTCGTCAAAGAATAGAGATTAAGGAGAATAGAAAAGGAGAAAAAGAAGAAGAAGAAGAAGAAGGAAAAAAGGAGGAGGAGGAAGAAGAAGAAGAAGAAGAAGAAGAAGAAAAAGAAGAAAGAAGAATAATAGAGATTAAGGAGAATAGAAAAGGATAAAAACAAGAAGAAGAAGAAGAAGAAGAAGAAGAAGGAGGAGGAGGAGGAGGAGGAGGAGGAGGAGAAGAAGAAGAAGAAGAAGAAGAAGAATAAGAAGGAGAAGGAGGAGGAGGAGAAGGAGGAGGAGGAGGAGGAGGAGGAGGAAGCAGAAGAAGAAGAAGAAGAAGTAGAAGAAGAAGAAGAAGAAGAAGAAGAAGGAGAAGGAGGAGGAGGAGGAGGAGGAAGCAAAAGAAGAAGAAGAAGAAGTAGAAGAAGAAGAAGGAGGAGGAGAAGGAGGAGGAAGAATAGAGATTAAGGAGAATAGACAAGGAGAAAAACAAGAAGAAGAAGAGGAATAAGAAGGAGGAGGAGGAGGAG
>NW_025870131.1:0-6423 GCF_002878395.1 Capsicum annuum
CCTCCTATTTCCACTGAGGAAAAATAATCTCTTGATAAAACCCACCACGTCTTATGTGCTCAACTTTAACTTGTTGACACACTAAACTTTTGGCTATATAATCAACCACATCCCTTTTCATACCATTTCACTAATATATCTCCTTGAGATTATGACACATCTTTGTTGAACAGGAATGTACAATATAGCGTGATTCATACTTCTTATCCAAGATCCTTCACCGCAAACTGTCGGCATCAGGAATGCACAACCTTCTTTGGCACCGTAAAGTACCATCGCCACTGATTTCAAACACCATTACCTTTTATATACCAACATTACTCTTGATTTTTATCAATATAGGATCTAGCACTTGCTTCTCCTTAATCTCTGCACCAAGAGACAACCACACCACTTCCTGTACCATATCCCACCAACCTTAGAGTCCAAAAGAAGAACTACAAAATTTAACAATTGATGAATATCTTTCACCAATTTATATTTTCCTACCTCCACATGAGCCAAACTCCCCATGGATAACCTGATAAGAGCATCAGCAACCATATTAAACTTACCTGGGTGATAGTAAAGACTCATGTCATAGTTCTTAAGAAGATCCAACCATCTCTTTTGCCTAAGATTTAACTCCTTTTGAGTGAACACATACTGTAGACTTTTATGATAAAAAAAGATATCTACGTGCACTCCATACAGATAATGCCGCTAGATTTTCAAAGAAAAAACCACAGCCAATAACTCTAAATCATGAGTAGGATAATTCTTCTCATGCACCTTCAACTGCCTAGAAGCATAGGCAATTACCTTCCCATGCTTTATCAAAACACAACCAAGTCCCACCCTAGATAAATCACAATAAACTATAGACCCCTCACTACCCTCATACAATGTCAAAACCATAGCCAAAGTTTTCTTATATTTTAACTTCTCAAAACTCCCCTCATAAGCACCTGACCAGGAAAACTTTACCTTTTTATGAGTCAACTTAGTAAAATATGCAACTATCATCAAAATGCACTCTATAAACTGTCGATAATGCCCAGCCAAACCTAAGAAGCTTTGAATGTTGGTTGGAGTCATGGGTCTAGGACACCTTTTAACCACCACCACTTTTTTCGAATACACTATGATCCCCTCACTAAAAACAATATTACCAAGAAAAGTCAGAACATTCAACCAAAACTTAAACTTGGAGAACTTGGCATACAACTGTTGTTTCTTCAAGGTCTCCAATACCATAAGGAGGTGATTCACTTGATCCACCTTACTTTTGGAATAAACCAGAATGTCATCAATTAACACAATGACAAAGGGATCCAAGAACTGCCTGAAAACCTTATTCATCAACTCCATAAATCCTGCCAGAGCATTAGTCAAATCAAATGACATTACCAAGAATTCAAAGTGCCCATACCTAGTACAAAAAGTCATCTTAGAAATATCCTCCTTTCTAATCTTAAGCTAATGATACCCAGACCGAAGATCTATCTTAGAAAAGAACTTGGCACCTTACAACTAATTAAACAAGCCATCTATCCTTGGAGGAGGATACTTGTTATTGACAATTACCTTATTTAACTGTTGATTTTCAATGTACATTTGAAGGGAACCATCTATTTTGTGAACAAACAACACCAGTGCACCCTACAGGGATACACTAGAATGAATAAACCCCTTATTCAGAAGATTCTTAAGTTTCTTCTTGAGTTCCTTCAACTCAGCCAGAGCCATTCTATAAGGAGAAATAGATATTGGATGAGTGTCTAGAACCAAATTAATACAAAACTTGATTTCACTATTCTTAGGAACACTAGGAAAATCATCCAAAAAGACCTCAGGAAACTCATTTACCACCAAAACTAACTATAAATAAAGACCTTTCGAGTTAGAATCTTTAACCCAGACCAAATGATAGAGACACACTTTAGAGATTAACCTCTGAACTCTAAAATGAGAAAAAAACCTCCCCCTAGGAGCTAGGGAACCACCCCCCACTCTATAATTGGTTCACCAGGAACCTAAAGATAACCTTAATGGTCCTACAATCCAAGGACACATAATAAGAGTGTAACTAATTCGTCCTTAGAATAACATCAAAATCCACTATATCAAGTTCAAACAAATCCACCAAAGTCCTCCTACCACCATTAAATACCGCCCCCTATAGACTCTCCTAGAAATAATTGAGTTACCTACTTAGGTAGAAAGAGAAAAAGAATCCAAAACAACCTTAGGATAAAAACTAATACATACAACTACGAATGGGGTCACATAAGAAAGAGTGGACCTCAGATCAAGCAAAAAATACACATTACAAGAAAAGAGTAATAATGTACCAGTAACGACATCAGGTGATGCCTTAGATTTCTATCGAGATGCATGAGCATACAACCTATTACATCTAGTAATGGTACCAGAAGCAGGACCAGGAACTGAAGTCATACCACTAGGTGCAAAAGCAAAAGATAAAGCAACCAGAGCTTTGACCACTCTCGAAGTTCCCTTATCAACTTGACAATTCTTGAGCATATGGCCTGGCTAGCCACATTTAATACACTTATCACTTTCTTCATCATAATCACCCCGATAAAGATGACCATAGAACGAGCAAGGAGGGAATGAAGAAATTGATTGACCCCTACTCACCTGAGATTGGGCACCCTATGCTTGGAAATTATCACCACCCTGTTGATATCTATCACTCAATTGCCTCAGGAGAGGAGCGCTAGCAGAAAAGAAGGAACCAGAACCCCCTCTCCCCTACTTATTTTTGAACATTTACCTGCCTCTTGACCACCTTGCAACTGAGCACCTCCCTTATCAGAAAACCTTCCCCTCTTACCCTGCCTATCTTCGAACTCTATCTATTTTCTCTTCTTATCCTCCAACTATTATATATGAATAGTCAACCTAGAAATATCTATATCCTTGATCAACAAAGTAGTCTTGCTTTCTAATATCAAATCTCGAGATATCCCAAAAGTGAAATTTCTCATTCTTACTCTCTTTTCAACCGCCAAATCAGTAGCATACCTTGATAACTAATAAAATTTTAAGGGATATTTCTTGACAAACATTAGCCCTTGCTTAAGGTTCACAAAATCCTTTATTCATTTTCCTTGGATCTTAAGAAAAGAATTCATCCATAAAAGGATAAAAAAAGCATCCCATAAGGACAACTTCTCAGCTCAAGGATATTGTGTACCAATGATATGAAGAGTGGGATAGGGATAGAGGCAATGTGGAGAAGTTGTCCTTATGGGATGCTTTTTTTATCCTTTTATGGATGAATTCTTTTCTTAAGATCCAAGGAAAATGAATAAAGGATTTTGTGAACCTTAAGCAAGGGCTAATGTTTGTCAAGAAATATCCCTTAAAATTTTATTAGTTATCAAGGTATGCTACTGATTTGGCGGTTGAAAAGAGAGTAAGAATGAGAAATTTCACTTTTGGGATATCTCGAGATTTGATATTAGAAAGCAAGACTACTTTGTTGATCAAGGATATAGATATTTCTAGGTTGACTATTCATATATAATAGTTGGAGGATAAGAAGAGAAAATAGATAGAGTTCGAAGATAGGCAGGGTAAGAGGGGAAGGTTTTCTGATAAGGGAGGTGCTCAGTTGCAAGGTGGTCAAGAGGCAGGTAAATGTTCAAAAATAAGTAGGGGAGAGGGGGTTCTGGTTCCTTCTTTTCTGCTAGCGCTCCTCTCCTGAGGCAATTGAGTGATAGATATCAACAGGGTGGTGATAATTTCCAAGCATAGGGTGCCCAATCTCAGGTGAGTAGGGGTCAATCAATTTCTTCATTCCCTCCTTGCTCGTTCTATGGTCATCTTTATCGGGGTGATTATGATGAAGAAAGTGATAAGTGTATTAAATGTGGCTAGCCAGGCCATATGCTCAAGAATTGTCAAGTTGATAAGGGAACTTCGAGAGTGGTCAAAGCTCTGGTTGCTTTATCTTTTGCTTTTGCACCTAGTGGTATGACTTCAGTTCCTGGTCCTGCTTCTGGTACCATTACTAGATGTAATAGGTTGTATGCTCATGCATCTCGATAGAAATCTAAGGCATCACCTGATGTCGTTACTGGTACATTATTACTCTTTTCTTGTAATGTGTATTTTTTGCTTGATCTGAGGTCCACTCTTTCTTATGTGACCCCATTCGTAGTTGTATGTATTAGTTTTTATCCTAAGGTTGTTTTGGATTCTTTTTCTCTTTCTACCTAAGTAGGTAACTCAATTATTTCTAGGAGAGTCTATAGGGGGCGGTATTTAATGGTGGTAGGAGGACTTTGGTGGATTTGTTTGAACTTGATATAGTGGATTTTGATGTTATTCTAAGGACGAATTAGTTACACTCTTATTATGTGTCCTTGGATTGTAGGACCATTAAGGTTATCTTTAGGTTCCTGGTGAACCAATTATAGAGTGGGGGGTGGTTCCCTAGCTCCTAGGGGGAGGTTTTTTTCTCATTTTAGAGTTCAGAGGTTAATCTCTAAAGTGTGTCTCTATCATTTGGTCTGGGTTAAAGATTCTAACTCGAAAGGTCTTTATTTATAGTTAGTTTTGGTGGTAAATGAGTTTCCTGAGGTCTTTTTGGATGATTTTCCTAGTGTTCCTAAGAATAGTGAAATCAAGTTTTGTATTAATTTGGTTCTAGACACTCATCCAATATCTATTTCTCCTTATAGAATGGCTCTGGCTGAGTTGAAGGAACTCAAGAAGAAACTTAAGAATCTTCTGAATAAGGGGTTTATTCATTCTAGTGTATCCCTGTAGGGTGCACTGGTGTTGTTTGTTCACAAAATAGATGGTTCCCTTCAAATGTACATTGAAAATCAACAGTTAAATAAGGTAATTGTCAATAACAAGTATCCTCCTCCAAGGATAGATGGCTTGTTTAATTAGTTGTAAGGTGCCAAGTTCTTTTCTAAGATAGATCTTCGGTCTGGGTATCATTAGCTTAAGATTAGAAAGGAGGATATTTCTAAGATGACTTTTTGTACTAGGTATGGGCACTTTGAATTCTTGGTAATGTCATTTGATTTGACTAATGCTCTGGCAGGATTTATGGAGTTGATGAATAAGGTTTTCAGGCAGTTCTTGGATCCCTTTGTCATTGTGTTAATTGATGACATTCTGGTTTATTCCAAAAGTAAGGTGGATCAAGTGAATCACCTCCTTATGGTATTGGAGACCTTGAAGAAACAACAGTTGTATGCCAAGTTCTCCAAGTTTAAGTTTTGGTTGAATGTTCTGACTTTTCTTGGTAATATTGTTTTTAGTGAGGGGATCATAGTGTATTCGAAAAAAGTGGTGGTGGTTAAAAGGTGTCCTAGACCCATGACTCCAACCAACATTCAAAGCTTCTTAGGTTTGGCTGGGCATTATCGACAGTTTATAGAGTGCATTTTGATGATAGTTGCATATTTTACTAAGTTGACTCATAAAAAGGTAAAGTTTTCCTGGTCAGGTGCTTATGAGGGGAGTTTTGAGAAGTTAAAATATAAGAAAACTTTGGCTATGGTTTTGACATTGTATGAGGGTAGTGAGGGGTCTATAGTTTATTGTGATTTATCTAGGGTGGGACTTGGTTGTGTTTTGATAAAGCATGGGAAGGTAATTGCCTATGCTTCTAGGCAGTTGAAGGTGCATGAGAAGAATTATCCTACTCATGATTTAGAGTTATTGGCTGTGGTTTTTTCTTTGAAAATCTAGCGGCATTATCTGTATGGAGTGCACGTAGATATCTTTTTTTATCATAAAAGTCTACAGTATGTGTTCACTCAAAAGGAGTTAAATCTTAGGCAAAAGAGATGGTTGGATCTTCTTAAGAACTATGACATGAGTCTTTACTATCACCCAGGTAAGTTTAATATGGTTGCTGATGCTCTTATCAGGTTATCCATGGGGAGTTTGGCTCATGTGGAGGTAGGAAAATATAAATTGGTGAAAGATATTCATCAATTGTTAAATTTTGTAGTTCTTCTTTTGGACTCTAAGGTTGGTGGGATATGGTACAGGAAGTGGTGTGGTTGTCTCTTGGTGCAGAGATTAAGGAGAAGCAAGTGCTAGATCCTATATTGATAAAAATCAAGAGTAATGTTGGTATATAAAAGGTAATGGTGTTTGAAATCAGTGGCGATGGTACTTTACGGTGCCAAAGAAGGTTGTGCATTCCTGATGCCGACAGTTTGCGGTGAAGGATCTTGGATAAGAAGTATGAATCACGCTATATTGTACATTCCTGTTCAACAAAGATGTGTCATAATCTCAAGGAGATATATTAGTGAAATGGTATGAAAAGGGATGTGGTTGATTATATAGCCAAAAGTTTAGTGTGTCAACAAGTTAAAGTTGAGCACATAAGACGTGGTGGGTTTTATCAAGAGATTATTTTTCCTC
Source organism: Capsicum annuum (assembly GCF_002878395.1). Classification (NCBI taxonomy): domain Eukaryota; kingdom Viridiplantae; phylum Streptophyta; class Magnoliopsida; order Solanales; family Solanaceae; genus Capsicum; species Capsicum annuum. The sequence goes on from NW_025870131.1 coordinate 6,409, forward strand.
AGTGGAAATAGGAGG
>NW_025870132.1:0-1511 GCF_002878395.1 Capsicum annuum
GGAATAAAAGTGAGAAATATTAATTGAGTATATAATTTAATGACAAACTATAATGAAATAAATGAGCAAAATACTAAAAATTAATTTTATTAAAAATAAAAACTCTAATATATATTTATACGTGAAAACAATAGGTAATTATAATTTTATAAATATATTTCAATGTAGGTATACAAATTCTCAAGCCTATCTTTTATCATTATTAGTAAATTCTTTTACAATTAATTACAAAATTTAAAGGTACTTTTTACGTTCAAAATTTTTATATTATATGTATTAAGTATGTATGTGAGTATGGAATTATGTATATGGGTTACAATCATTTACATCCCAAAACTTTGCTGTAAAAATCACCCCCCCCCCCCTTCCTCCTCAACTTTGAACATTAATCATTCTCCCTTTTTTTTATTATTTGAATTTTTAAAATACCTATTTTGCTCTTATATTTATATCAACGTTTGTATCTCTTTTTTTTTTATTATTATTTTTATAATTTTTTTTATTTTTAATATATATAAAATCTTTTCTATAAAATTAAAAATTATATTTAAGATAAAAAAATAAAAGTAAAAAATATTAATTGAGTATATCATTTAATGACAAACTATAATATTATAAATGAACAAAATAGTAAAAATTAAGTTTATTAAAAACCAAAACTCTAATATATATATATATATATATATATATATATATATATATATATATATATATATATATATATATACGTGAAAATAATAGATAATTATAATTTTATAAATATATTCAATGTAGGTATAAAAAATAATTAATAGTCGAGGGTCTTTTGGAAACAATCTCTCTACCTCTTCGAGGTAGTGGTAAGATTTGTGTACCCCTACTCTCCTCAGACTCCACTTATAAAATTTCACTAGATATGATGTTGTTGTAGATGTATATTTGTTACAAATTAAATGATTGTTGTTAATGAATTTTAAATTATAATTTAGAAAATAATTCCTATTAACAACCAAAACTCGTTTATCTATATAGAAATTAAAGAATAAGAGAAATTCAAAATATGCATCTATATACATAATTACATACTTACATACATACTTAATACATGTAATATAAAAAATTTGAATGTAAAAAGTACCCTTCAGATTTTCTAATTAATTATAAAAGAATTTACTAATAATGTTAAAAGGTGGGCTTGAGAATTTGTACACCTACATTGAAATATATTTATAAAATTATAATTACCTATTATTTTCATGTATAAATATATATTAGAGTTTTGAATTTTAAATAAAATTAAGTTTTATTAATTTGCTCATTTATTTCATAATAATTTGTCATTAAATTATATACTCAATTAATATTTCTCACTTTTATTTTTTTATCTTAAAAATAATTTTTAACTTTTATAAAAAATATGTTATATAGATTAAAAAATAAAAAAATATTTTTATAGGAAAAGTTTTTTGTTTTTTAAAAAGATAGAAATGTTGATATAAATATAAGGGTAAAATAGGTATTTTAAAAAATCA
>NW_025870133.1:0-3761 GCF_002878395.1 Capsicum annuum
GATCTCAGTATTTTGGTTGTACAGGACAGTATCATTTTGTATCTAGGCATGGTCATGACATGCTCATTCCTCTTTATCTTAACATGATTTGTGTTACATTGAGTTCTGAAAGTGATGATAGGCTTAGAGGGTTAGCTTGAGGCCACGTGTGACCTTAAGCACCGTGTAACGTCTCGAGATGGGTTCTTGGGGCGTTACAGTTACTGATGTTTTTTTTTTTTGAGATGAATCATAATTCAGCGTTCAAAAATGATTTTAAACATATAAGGGTCAGAACTCATATGAAAAATGATCAAAATATCCCTAAGCTTACCTAAAAGTTCTTTCCTCAAACAAGTCCACAAAACTTCACTTATGATCCCCGTAGGTTGTACCTATGGACTGTAAGTAGGGTCGCAGGAATAAGACTCTTATTTTAGTTGTCAAAACCTACTTACGGACCCACTTACAACCCCCATAAGTAGTATCTATGGCCCATAAGTAGTTTTATAAGTATCAAACCCCCTTTTTAACTCTCAAGACCTACTTATGGGCCCAGTTACAGCCCCCATAGTAGTACTTATGGCCCGTAAGTTAGGATTGTAAGTAGGCAGACAGCTTGACAGGACTTCAGTAAAATGTCCATAACTTTTAATCCAACATCGGATTGAGGAGAAATTAGATGCGTCGGAAAGCTAATTTAACTGTATATCATTTGGTGGGTTTTGATCTCAAAAGCAATATATAATCTAGTATTTATGCTTGTTTGAAGTTTACTATAGCAAGATACTTCATAAGAAGTCAATCGGTAAGGGAGATTTTGACTTGGTCAAGAGTTTGGAGTTACTTGAGGCCTTAATACATGCATAAATCACGTCCAATACTATAAAGTTTGTTTTCATATGGACTTGCATTTTGTACAACGCTGGGTGCATGAAGATTCTAAAATTTTTGGTGTGTTACGTTGTCTCTTCCTTGGAATCATTCATCCCCGAATGATGGGTAGGAACTTATTGAAGCTTTAAAGTATAGAATAAAGGATGTAACTTCACTTTTTGAATTCTCCCTCAACACGAATACACAGGCATGGAAAAGAGCTTCATGACAACACTAAGCAAACTATGTAAGCACGAATCATGAGTTAATAAGACTTGATATTGAGATAAGCTTGGACATGAATTCTATAGAATATGATCATAACACGTAAGGAATGATATTATGTTGTGATCATAGGTCCTGATTTGTATTGATGCTTGACATGAAATAAGATTTTTACGGAAAATAAGAATAGAAATATTCTCCATCTTAAATGATACGTCTAATAGCCCATAAATTTAGCGACACTTCTCCATTATTATTTTATCCAAGAATATCACACTTCGCTATTTCAATACTATAATTCCCCAGCGAAACACATAACTACATAAGTCTGAGTCTAACCGCATATTTCTCCTATGTTGAAGCCTAACTCGGAGTTAAAAGGTGCTAGCTTAAGCAGTAGGGGCTATACTTTGCATCCATCCAAGAAAACTACTCCATCTTATCACTGTAATCAAACAACCTCAAATATTAAACAAGAGTACTAGCCCTATAACACAAATATCTACGTATATATCAATCATAACATCCAAGTTTATCATTACTACACACCCTTTTATGGATTTACCCATAAAACAAAAGAAAATTCAATCACTATCACAAAGATTTTAACCATATCTATTCTTTCTAACAATTTCACATAGCAAAAGTTCATATCGATCTTCCCTCTTCATCTATAAGCTTAGCTTGAGTAGTCATATCAAATTTTTTTTTATAATAAAGAACATCTACTTTCTTATCTAAAACATTACTACACTTCCATAGCCACTATCATCCTAACATAAGGAGGGTCATTGAGGGATTAGAGTATAAGCATTGGGAATGCGAGTGATAATACTCAATTATGACTCCTATTAATCATACTACTCAAGGTGAGTCCCGTGAAGTGAGATACAGTACAATAGGCATGAAATACATTATAGAAAACACCTGGATCATAAATAGAGGGTCGTTTGGGCATAAACATAACATAGCATGAGTTCTTAGGACTGGGCACACTAAGTAATATAGGAGAATATATCGAGCTATATAACATAAAGCTGAGATTCATATATTCAAGAAATAATACAAGGATTGCCGCTTAAAGATATTACTTCTCATTTTAGAACTGAGAATGGTTGTGAGTTTGCATAGATATCATCACTTTGGGCTAAGACATGACATAAAATGAGCTGGTAACATATAAAGAGTATAGTCTCTTAGAGCTAAGAATAAAGTGAGACATGCATTTATGGATCATGGGAATCATAACTTAGATCTTGAGCACTTGGAAGCTTAGATTGCTGAGAGACGTTATTGCTTCTAGTTCAGGGGCTGGAGCATGGATATAAATTACATAGAGAATTGGACCTTCGACTTAGGCACAATTTGAATACGTAAGACATTGGTAAAATGTACTCTTAAACCAAAGTAGGAGGAATTTTCTAGGGTAAGAATAGAATCATGACTTTTTACTGAAACACACCACCATGAGAAAATTCAAAATCTGCCTCAGTTCATAATCTCTCCCTTAGCTCAAAGGTCACTATCCTAGACCTGTGTACATATTCTCTCATTAAATCTATGAGCACAACACTCAGCACAATGGAAGTATCACCATACACATGAATGCAAAACTCCCCCTGCTAACTATAATATGGGGACACTAAGTTCTTTCTAGGATATCCCTTCAGGGATACTCATCTTAACTTTTCCAAGGATCTATAGTTGTCACCATATAACTTACACTCTCATGAGCATACATATCCATACTTATTAATACATATCAATCCATTCTCCACTCCTTAGTATACTTACATTAAAACTCTAATCTCATAACCTCACAACTTAACAATTTTTTTAAACTATACCAAGGGCTTACATCATCTATCTATATTTTTCTTAATTCAGCTCTAAAGAACACCGTATAAAACTCCCAATACTTCTCCTTATAAGAAATTCAAGATCATAAACTAGGTATTCATGGCACTTATACACTTAAAACCTCATCTAATAATATGCTACCTAGAGTTCAACTTACTCTTATAAATCTAACGCTCTTATCCACCTAATGACTTAGCCATAATTTATTGTTTCAGCACTTGTCCTCATATCTATATATCACAATTATCCGCTCAAATTTTTCATAAGTTATCAACCTGAGCTCTTTCACACATCAAATTAAGCCTACTAACTTACTCCCATAAATCTTGCATCACTATCCTCGAGCTAACATTCTTATAATCACAATTAACATCAAAAGTTCAAGATTAACATCTATTACCAGTCATGAATTGCCAGTGAAACATTCTGTATACTATATCGGTCCATCAAAATATATGACAAATTGATTAATCTAAATTATGCATTCCACTTAACTACGGCCTATAAGAACATCTTCTTCATAATATTTCTACAATACCTTAAAATTTACTACACATCTTCTCACCTATCTGACTGATTTACAACTACTAGATAAAAACTAAGGGACTCTCGGTGTAGTACTACTACATAATCAGGATAGTCGATTTTAATCCTATAACGTGACCTATTACGATCCATTAGCACATTATCCATCCTCACATCATCTATACCCATTCATATATTTAAATTACCTTCAAAATTCTATAAACACCAATGAGCCTCCCTTTCTAAGATTTTTTAATTAAATGCTAAATTTATAAATTATTAGCCAATCTATCATT
>NW_025870134.1:0-1615 GCF_002878395.1 Capsicum annuum
TATATATATATATATATATATAAAATGTATAACGATTTAACAATGATTAAGTTCATCCTTGCACGTTGTTGATATAATATGCTATTTAATTTCAATCCTCGACCAAAACTCCAATCCTCTCTACTAGTTTCAAATTTTAGATATTAGTTCCTCTCAATGTGTTGAATCTTTTGATATATTATTTACTCCAAAAATTTACGTTTGCAATAACTTAAATTTTAAAATCAAGTTTTGAAGAAACTTTATTTATATTAAATTAGAGGATTAGGTGAGGAAGAGGGGGGGAGGGGGGAGGAAAACAAAACAAAAGAAAATAACATAAAATAAGAAGGGCAAGAACAAAACAAGACACGTGTGGAATATATGATTTGGGAAAGCAATGAACATAGAGAAATTAGATTAGACTAGTCATTGCACTAATAACGTCTTCAAGCCTCCCAGTTTGATATCAAGTTTAGCCTCCCAGTTTGATATCAAGTTTTGCACTTCTCAAGCTCTTGGAGTACACTAGAGTGCTCATAAGTGTGAACGTCGGGAGGGGGACATGCTCTATGTCCACTGATTCTGTTTAGTCTAGTACAAGAAGCCCTTGTTTGAGTGAGAGCTTCTAGAATGTAGTGGAAGCGAAAATGCACTTTGTTGGTAACAACTTCGGCCAAATGACCATCTTTTGTTATTAGCAATAGTTGGGCTATTTTTGGTAAGAATTTTAAATCCAATGGACATTTTTTCTAATTTTGTCAATAAAAAATTTGAACACCGCATCCCAAACCCATCCTAGACATCCCAACTTAGTTTCTCCAACAACAACTTGAATCACAAATACAATTTCATTTTTCAATTTAAACGAATGAAGTTTAATTTATAACATATTTCTTCTTGTAGTGCAGATGAGGTGTATACACTATATGAAGAGATATATTATTAAGATATATATATATATATATATATATATATATATATAAATATATATATGATGTTATATTTTTTCTGATCTGAATTTTTTGGTATGCACCACAATCCGCTATATTGGACCAAAACTAGAATAATTTCATAGTAAATTTTGATAAATATTCTATTTTTTAAAAGAATCACCAGATTTCTGATTTTGTTAAACACAACAACAACATACCCACTGTATCTAGAAAGTGTAAGGTATATGCAAATCTAATGTGTATGTCAGAGGTAGAGCAACTTTTTTGATAGATCTTCGGCTTTAGGATAAAAGTAACAGTCTATACAAGAACACAAGAAGTATTTGAAATAAAAGAAATTATAAATAATGCTAAAACAACAGATACTAGAAGAACAATACTATAACAAAGTACTACTATAATCAAATTACTCAAAATAGTACATAGTTACAAAAATCAAAGTACAATAAATAAGAGTAATACTACAAATACTAGAATGGATATCAAGATAATACAATCCTACCCCACTAGTACGGGCATAGTCCTACCTACTACCCTTTTACCCTAATCCATGTATTTCATACCTTTCTATATATGGTCATATCCTCGATAAGCTGCAACTATGCTATGTCCTGCTTAATTAACTTGCCTAAATACTTATTTGCTCTGGGACATTTGTTCATCTCCTTATCATATCTATA
>NW_025870135.1:0-1354 GCF_002878395.1 Capsicum annuum
AGCACATGACTGACTGAATTCTATAGATCATGGCTTGACTGAGAGTATCGTGAAAACATGACATGGCTCTAGACACACAGCTATATTTTTTAGATACAAGTACCCTCAGGACTCGATGGAAGGAAACTGACACAACTTGAATTTCTTGAGTACATGACCATCAATAAAAATCCATAATACATAAGTGGGGGATTTCATGAAGTACATGGTCATCATAATATCTATCATGAATAGGAATGCTTATAATCAAGTCATAAATCTCATATTCTAATATCATGGGCATTCCGACAACATATACTATTCATAGCAGTTGCATGAAAACCATTCAAGCATAAGGGAACGGCAACATATAACATTTAGTTCACATTGTAATGATTTGACGATTTATACTTCATGTATTTATTCAATATCTCAAACATGGTAGGGAAAGCATGGATATATTTTGTGTACATAATTTATATCTCCATTATCATACATGCTTTATACCACAACAATAACAACACATAATTTGCATAGAAATTCATATTGGAGTATCATGACTAACATGAACTTGTTGTTTATCCTATGGTGATCTTGGATGATGAGCTTTGAGATGTTAATAGGGTTGTAATGTGTTTAGAAGCTATATATTTTATAGGGTTAAGTTTAGGGACGTGTAAGGAGTATTAAAAGACATAACTACCCTTAAAATAACTCAAAACGGAGTGTTTTTGGCACCTGGAACTAACTTAGGCGGTGCCCAAGTGATTGCCTAATCTAATTTGGGCGGCGCCTAACCAATTGCCTATGTTTGGGTTGGGCGGCGCCTAACCAATTTCCTATCCTTACTATCTCTAACGAAAAAGGGCATAACTTTTTGCTCGGGTATTGGATTAAGGCGAAATTGGTATCATTGCAAAGCTAATTTGATTCTATACAATTTGGTGGGCTAAATCAGACAAAATACCACATTAACAATTAGTTATACTCATTCAAAGATGACCCTTACAAAATCAAACACTAAAACTTGATGGATTAAAAAAAAATCTTAGCTTGTATTACCTTAAATGACTCATATGAACATTCTTAATATATCATAAGCTATCTTATCGCTGGGATACTCATTGTAAGTCATGCACTAAAATGCTACTCACAGGATAGGAGGTTTCATACGTATGAAAAATGGTTTGTCTCCTAGCTTAGAAACATACGGGGTACTACATTATGTTAACACTAGTTCCTACTAGGATTGGGGGGCCTTTAAATTCTAGTATCACTTCTCTAGGTTGAGCCTTGGAGTTTTCCTCATTCATATATATACCCATCTGTATGTATAGTTATGGTAGTACCATATATCCAATCCTTTCTTCATATA
>NW_025870136.1:0-4070 GCF_002878395.1 Capsicum annuum
ATGGAACTATTGCATGGTATGGTTTGGTAATGGAGCCCTAAATGGTTCGATGGTCATGGTTATGGTTAATTAAACTTCCTTGTGGGGTACAATGGAATCCCCCAAGTATAAATGATAATGAAAAACTTGTGGGGTACGTGGGATTCCCCCAAGCAAACTTAATAATGGAACACTTGTGTGATACACGGGATTCCCCAAGTTAACTTGATAATGTGATCTATGGGTACATGGGAATCCCTTTACATTAAAAGGTTGGCTAAGGACATTGTTTGCAAGCTATAGTTGGTATGACAATACCACTACTTATAGCCTTAGTTAATAATAATGGAATAATGGTTTGGTTGATTGGAAATGGTTTTAATTGGGCAATAATGGCAGGGTGCGATAGTTAATCGTGAAGGTGCAAATCCAATGAATGGACATTGGAAACTCATGTTTGCCGACATGAGGGGTGGTCATAGTGACCTTATATGACACTATGAGGTACATGTGAATCCTCTAAGTATACTATACATATGTATCATGGAGAGCGAAGGGTACTTGGGAATCCCCTACTCTTATGGTAGCTCCAGTTTATGCGGCTACATGCATCAGGGCCCGTTCAGGGGGTTCCACTGGACCCATATAGACCGTGGGTGGTTTTAGGATTATTAAGCTACATATACCCAGGTTAATGGTTTTAAAGGCATGCTAAACCCGATTCCCTTTCCTAGCATGGTTATATACATATATATATATATATATATATATATGTATGGTTTGTATGCTTATGGTTGGTTTACTTGGTCTTTACTAGATGATATTATTTTATCCTTATCCTGAGTTCATCCTAGCATTCACCCACTAACCCATCTTTGGGCGGCTGTATCCCTATGCAATGCAGGAACCGACTATTCTACTCCTCCTACTTAGTGATTGGATTCGAGATCAGCTATTGGATTGAAGTAATGACTTCCATATTCCGGAAGAATCCATTTAATATCATTGATATATTTACATACTTTGGTTTATTTATGGATATTGTTTTTGGCTATGGTTGGGGGCATGTCCCAACCAGATATTATTTATTTAGTTAGAGGTTTTGTATGACTACTATGGGTTAGAATGAGTGGGATCGGTATTGGTGTCAACTTTAGTATTGGCATTGGTATTGGGGCTGATACTGTTGGATTGAATTTATGATTGTTCTATCCTCTTATATTTTGGATTACATATTTATGTTGGAATTCATTTGGTTCATAGTTGGGTTTGGTAATGGTTATTAGTTGGATAATGGATGGTTGAACTTATTTGGGTTGTTCATGGTTATATATCTATCCCAGATTCTTAGGTTATGCTTACACACTATCTTGTTATACGTATGGGATTCATTCGACTCCGGATATGCGTAGGTTGATTTGGTTAGGCAACGGGGGTGGTCTTCAGTCCTGGTTGGACTTGGGATGCCTATTATGACAAGGTCCTGGTTCAGGTTATGTCATAATTGAATATCAAGTCAATCTTAGAAAAGTCCAAGGCACCCAAAGTAATCAAACAAATCATCAATGCGAGAAAAAGGACACTTGTTCTTGACTGTCACTTTGTTCAATTTGCGATAGTCAATACACATGCACATAGATCTATCCTCCTTCTTCATAAATAAGATAGGATCACCCCAAAGAGACATACTAGGTCTAACAAAATCCTTATCCAACATATCTTGTTATTGCTTTTCAATTACTTTAAATCAGTTGGGGCCATTATATGAGAAGGAATGGAAATGAGCTTGGTGTCCGCTTAACATTAATAGCAAAATAAATATCTCAATTTAAAGGAATAACAGGTAAGTCTATAGAAAACTGTGATACCCCAAGTTTACCCGTTAAATATTTTGCTTGCAAATGTGTTGAGTCGCTAAAGCCTTTTTATCTTTCCAAGAGTCCGTTAAGATCTTGGAGGAAAATATGTTGAATTCTGTTCTTTATCGTGATTAATAATTTTTCTATGTGGAATTTCTGGCCATGCAACCCGTCATCATGTAGAGCATCGAATAAGCTTTCCAAAGATATGTGGATCATCCAAAAAGGACACTCAAGGGATGAGTTATGAACATTCCGATCTAACCGTGAATAGTGGTGAACAGTAAATGTGCAGGAAAAAAAATACTGAGGCCAGGCAAATTTTAGGGTCAACTTAAAACGATCATAACTCCTTGTACATAATGATCTGGGTGAGCTACCATATATCAACACTCTTTTCAATGAAATTGGTTTCATCTAATTTGGCCATCGAAGCAAAAAGTTATGGTCGATCTACTTTAGCCTATCAAAATAGTCCACCAAAGGACAGATTTGATATTATTTGATTTTTAAGGGTATTTTGGTCATTTCCACTCCAATCCATCCGGGTAAACCATGGATTTAAGTCCATTAAGAGCATTCAATAGCTCATTTTTCTCCAAAATTTTCTAAGGCTCAAACCCCAATCCTACTACTCCAAATTTCATCCTTCTATGTCTCTTGATTGAACCATAGAAATTTAAAATTGATTTGGGATTTGAGTTGATCATGTTAAGGGCTTCGAGAAACACCCTTTATTTTAGTGAATAAAGTTTCGGAGTCGAAAGTTCATATTCATCTTCCATTTTTAGGTATGTGGGGTTTGAACAGGAATAATTCTTCCGTTCTTGTGCCCGTATCTTTAATTTTTATTATGGATTATTATGAGTTTGACAAATGAATTTATTTCCAAGATATCCTACCATGAGATTTTGATTATGTATATATGTAAATTGTTCAAGCTTGCAAATTATGATTATTTAATGGATTCATATGGTTCTGTAAGTTGAATTATGTCTAAATAATTCGATTATGAACTTATAAAGATTTGAATTGTAAGTTTTGAATCACATGAGTATTTGACTATTTTCGTTCTATAAATTTAGATTTAATATTGAGATTCTTGGTGTTTCTATCAAGAATTGATATATTTTGAACATTTATCCACGTTTTAAGTTCAAGAATGAATTATTGGTATTTTCAAGTGTTTTCGAGCCATGTGTCAAATATTAAGCTTTCTTATGACAATTTGAGTTATTGGGTATATTGATATCGAAGTTGCAATGAGTCTTGGTATTTTTTGAATGGTTTTGATGAGTTAAATTATTGAAAATATTACGTATTGAGTCTTCATATCCTTGTCCAAATGTCGAGTCGGTTATGGTTCAATGCATTAATACCTTTTTGATGTTGAGGAAGATTAAAATGTTTTGAGCTAAAATGTGTTGAGTTAGGAATCCACAAATTGATATGATTTGATAAATAAGAAAGAGATTTTATTTGGTCTTTATGATAGACCTTAGTGATGTTGTGGTGGATTTCCTAACTCGTTCTGAGCTTGTCGAGGAGTAGTACCTAGTACCGAGAGGGAAATTTGGTATTTTTCCTAACCTATGTGCCACCGTAGGGTTGTTTGATGATGAAATTATTGGCCAGAGAGCCCGATTGTGATATTTTCAGTTTTAAGGTCATACTCCTTGGCAATGAGTATGACGCTCTTACCAACGGGGTTTCAAACATTGGTATTCCACGTAGCTCATGTGGAGTTGCCGGTTATAGGAAACTCCTGTGTCCATAAGATTAAGTTTCTTGAATTACTGAGTCACTTCGAGGTTTGAGTCAAAGAGTTGAGATGTTTATGATGTTTTATGGTCATTTATGATGATTTAAAATTACCTATGATGATTTTTGACGATATGATTATTTAGGATGATTTATCATAATTTATGATTTATAATGATTTATGTGGATTACGTGATTTTATCATATGAACTGTTTATCATGAAATTACAAAAAGTATGATTTGATATAACTCAAGCCAAGTGAGTCATCATTGTCCGTATGCATGTTTTCATGAAATTGATTATACTATTTATATTGTTGCATGCACCCCCACATACTCAGTACATTTCAAAGTGCTGACCCACATATTTCCATGGGCTACATTCTTGCTGACCCACATATTTCCATGGGCTACATTCTTACCAAAATGTAGGTACAAGCTGTAGCGCACATATCATGTTCAGCTAGGTC
>NW_025870137.1:0-2157 GCF_002878395.1 Capsicum annuum
TGCATAATTTATAGTAGATGGGTAATCTGTTGAGTAGGGTTCAGAGAACAGAGCAACATATGGTTAATCTGTTGCAAAATATGGATCATTTGTTGCAACAGATTACCCATTGCACCAGTTGCAGCTGACGGGTAATCTCTTACAACAGATGGAATATCTGTTTCAATATCTTTCTTTGAGGCAAATTATTTTAGTTGAAAGAAGACGTACTGCATCATCCGGAGGGTTAAAGAGATCAGCCTTGTTAATTTTTTTTTTTTGCTGCTCTCTACTACAGCCAACCACCTAAATATTCTTGGATGAGAAAACTTATTCGGGTAATCCGTGAAATGCTTTCGGAGGGGAGGAATGGCTTCACATGCCCAAGCCTAAAAATTATAAACAGGAAGTAAGAAAAAAAAAGTCACAAGTATATTCAATATAAATTAATGAATGAGTAAAAATAGCGATCAATTTTACCATGAAAGCCCAAGAAAAATCGTATAATGAGGTCGTCGTTGGCTTTAGCTCTTTCAGTAAATATTTGACAGTCAAGTAGTAGTTGTCGTAGCCCCAGGGATAATCATTGAATCTCCCAAAATCATCAGCAAGCGCCAACAAATCATGTTCTATGACTTTCTTGACGTCTCTTACCAATAAATTGGAATGGACAAACCAAACTAAGCACAATTTCTCCTTGTAGTGCTTTGGTATGTCTTTATTCTTAAGATCTGCTACCAAATCCTCCACTTTGTAGCTAGGTCCAACAATGCCCAACAACCCATCTTCTTTTACCTTGCGTTTGTTGGACCCTTTGTGGGGTGTTTTCTTGATAGCAGGTTCTTCTGGACGATCATATCTTAAGCCCGTTACAATGGCAAACTCTTTCAATCCAAAACAAACCGACATGCCACAGTAGTTGATCTAGATGTTATCCATCTTATTTCTACCCTCCTTCGGACCTCTATCATCTCCCGCATACATGATCCTGTGCTTGATAAGGCCATATATCATGATCATTGGGAAACGAAGAGGGCGGGGCCCAGACAGCTCAAGAAAGTATACAAAGCAGCTCTTCTTAAAAAATCCATCTATGTTTTCCTTCTTCATAATACTCCTAAGTTTGTCAAAAGGTTTCCCCAACTGAAATTTAAGTACAAGATCACCAAATACTGCATTAGGGTTATTCATCGGCATCGCAACTCGAAACTTGTCAATACTAATGGTTTTGACAGAATCACGCTGGAATTTCGATATTATCTCACGCCCCATTGGTGAGGAGGAGTTATCACTTTCCTCGACTTCATTTTACCCTGACTGAGATTGTTCTGGAAGTTCCTCCGAATATATCTATACTCTAGCCTTTTTGGTATGGTGATCGAAAGTTGATCCACTTTCTCCACTTTCTGTTTCTTTTCTTTTGGGAGACATCTTTTAACTACAAACAAAAGAAAAACAAAAAATACATTGCATTTGATGTCTGCATAATTTTTTTTACAAAGATGAGACAAATTTCAATAAATTAGTCTTACCACATAACCAAAAAAAATACTCCAACGGACAACCCATCAGTTGGAACAAATGGGGAACTCGAATCTGTTTAAAGACCTATTTAATATCTCCCCACAGATATTCCACCTGTTGCAACAGGTGGAGAAATTTCAATAAATTATTCTATGCCACATTACAAGAAAATACTCCAACGAATAACCCATCAGTTTGAACAGATGGGGAACCTGTTCGAAGACCTATTTAATATCTCCCAACAGATCTTCCACCCGTTGCAATAGATGGACAACCACCACCACAACCAATGCCACGACCAATACCACCAAGACCACCACCAATGCCACCAATACCAACACCAAGACCACCGACACCACCGCTAAAAAACATAAATACCAACACCACTAACAACAGCCACCAACAATACGACAAACACCATCCAACAATACCACGACAGTCAACAAAACACTGAGAGAAAAACTAGGATTTTCTAGGGTGCTTCCTACCTTTTTTAGCATCAAAACTCAAAATTGTTAACCCATTCTCAAAGATAATATGACTAAGTCTTCTTTTTTATCATTGACTAAAAATTCCTATTTTTTAGAATAAAGAACGAATGTAGAACTCTTCTCGAACTCTATTACATGCGAAGATAAAGAAAACAACGGATAC
>NW_025870138.1:0-3617 GCF_002878395.1 Capsicum annuum
CATATATAGTTTTGACATATCAACTTTTTAGAATTTTGTGTTTTTTTTCTTTTCTTCAACCCCTTTTTTGGAGATGAATTGGTGAAACATGTAAAATTTAAACATAACCAGATTAGTTATTAGTCGCCCCTTTGGTATTGAGTGATAAAATATGGAGAACCTGTCTATATATATGAGTCACTGGAGAAGAGAATCAATTATTATCTCACTAAAAGTTGAGACAGCCATTCATATGAAAGGCGAGTGTGAGGAGGGGTTGGGAGGGTGAGACCATGTCTCCTCAATCCATAACAAGCCTTAGTTTCTTAATAATGAGGAATTTTCATGATATATATTATATTATTCTTTGCTCAAAACTATTTTATGCTTCTTTATCCATCTCAAAAATGCCGAGGGTCTTTTATAAACAGCGTCTCTATCTCCTCGAGGTCGTGGTAAGGTAGCATGTATTTTAAAAAATTATGAAATGACTATGCAATTTTAAATTTCACGAGAGATAAAGAACTTCAATTCTTGCTAACTATTGAATCTGGCTCAATAATGTAATGATGATGATATGCTCAGACAATAAAGCTATCATTAGAAAGCTTGGATCCATGTATTTCCTCAAGTATATGGTGCGTTTAAAGTAAGTATTTTGAACGTTTAAAACTTTGGCTAGTAAAAATTAAAAAAAAAAGAAAGAAAATCATAACATGGATAACAATATATGCATTTATCCCTAAAAAAGAACATGTACAAATTATATACTAAGAATATTTGAGAGACTCTAAAAGAAGAAATGTTACACCACTTCTCAATTTTCTTATAGAATTAAGCAACAACGGTCCAGAGTTGCTTGTGGGGTTGTGGTGTTTAGTGTAGCTAAGAGGATGACACAAAAAGGTTATGGAACCAAAACTCACAACCAAAACCGATAATGGTAGATGGTTTGGTGTAACAGATGGTATCATATAAGGGAGATTAGAAATCAATAAGACTGTAAGAAGAATAAAATTGGTTGATGAAGGAAGCGTGGAAACTAAGGAAATCAAGAATCTGGAATGGAAATTTTAGTGAAAATAAGGATCTTTAAGTTGAAAAAGGGGAAGGTTGTGAAGAAGGGAAACAATGAAGAGTAGGGGTGTGCAAGAATCGAACCGACCGATAAATCGAACTGATAAAAATGCTATTGGGTTAACGGTTTATTAGTGATTTTACAAAAAAAATTATTGGGTAAACGGTTCGGTTTCGGTTTTAGATTTATTGGGTTATTGGTTAAATTGATAACCCAATAAGGATACATTAAGTTGCTATTTTACCCCTATTTATGTCATATATATATATATATATATATATATATATATATATATATATATATATTATATACACTACTTATTCACAATTCAGAGATTCACAAAGTATTAACCTATTCAGGGCAACAACGGCATAATACAAAGCACTGATTTTGTCGTATTGGAGAGCTTGAAGCATTTAGCAGCTTCCAACAATTAGGATTCAGTTTTTTTTTTTGCATTAACATTCAGTTCAAGTTTGAAGATTCTTGTAAACTAAACCGCTTTGCATACGATTTTGCCGGCAACTAAGATTTCGTTTTTTATGTTAGTTGTTACTATTTCTATTTTATGAGTATTTTCTTATTGGTTAAACCAAAAATTGAACCGTTAAGAACCAGAAACCGATAAACCAAAAATCGATAAGAAAATATCTTATTGATTGGTTATTGGTTTTGCATATTTAAAACTAAAAATCAATAAACCGAATCAATAACACATAAAATCGAACCAAACCGACCGATTCACACCCCTAGTGAAGAGCATGGAAGAAAAAAAAGAGAGAATGGGTGGAGATTGTGCAAGTGTAGCAGTTGTTGTTACTCATGCATGTACCACCTTGCTGGCGGTATAAACAACTATTACCGTGCTAATATCTATAATATATTAAAAGTATTAAAAGTGTGAAGACCCTTAGAAAATTGATTTGAACTTTTTGTCCTTCATTAAAAGACTTTCTTTGGATAAAATTATCTTTTCACTATTTTTTTAAATTTATTATTTAATTATTTTTTATTATATTAATTAGATTTCCTAAAATATATGACTCCTAAAATATATGATAGGAGAATTAATTAATATTTTTTTCTACTAGACTTCCTAAAATATATGGGACTTATAAAATATATGGCAGGAGAATTAATTAATATTTTTCTTTCTACTGTTCAATTAAAAAAGTACTCCTAAAATAGGACCCTATTAAGGAAATACTTCTTTATAAATATTGAGATGAGTAATAGGCAATTTAATTTTTCTTTTTATACGTTTGAAGATATTTGCAACACTGAAACAAATCATTCAAATCTCTTTGCCTTTTATTGATGTATAAGTGTTTTCCTAAGAAGCACACTTTACTTGATCATTTGATTTTATAATTTTGAGTAACTCATGGTACACACTTTGATAATGAGTAACATGTCAAAATATTATAGTACTAATTAATATGCGATGCATGTGCAATACACGTGTGTGAAAATTAATGTGTTAGTTGAATCAAAATCGAAGCTTTGTGATCACCATTATATTTTGTTTTATAGTTTACAGGTTGTAAATAAATGTTGGTTAACTTTGAAGAATTTCTTGTATAAAGGTTAGATTTAATAGTATTGTTTTGATATTTTTATTGTCTTATTATTTTATTTTAATTTACAAAAGCTAGATGAATATGGATCGGGTTTGAATTTTTTTTTTAGATAAAGGTTAGGTTTAATTGTATTATCGTAATATCTTTATTAGTTTGTTATTTTGTAGTAGTTTACAGTTCGTAGATGAATCTCGATTGGCTTTGAAAAATTTTTGTGCGTAAAATTTAAGTTTAATTGTATTATTTTGATATCACGTTTATCGTATTATTTTGTTGCAGTTTACAGGTGATAGATAAATGTTGATTGGCTTTGAAGAATTTTTTTATGTAAAGGTTAGGTTTAGTTGTATTATTTTGATATCTCTATTATCGTATTATTTTGTTATTATTTTACAGGTGGTAGATGAGTCTCGGACGACTTTGAGAGAATTTTTGTGTACAAAGATTAGATTTAATTGTATTATTTTGGTGTTTCTATCATTGTATTGTTTCGTTGCAATTTACAAATGATAGATGAGTGTCGATCGACTTTTTAAAATATTTTTGGTAAAAATTAGGTTTAATAAATAAATTCTCCATCTTTACATACTCAAAAGATATTAAATTTAATTATTATATTCATCTTTATTATTTAAACAAATATTCTATTTAGTGTAATGTTTGAACTCATTAAAGTGAGGAACACGCACAAGGCGCGTACACCTAAACTAGTAGTAATAATATTATAGATGTAACTACACACCGTGTATTAAATTTAGTTACCTTGGTAATATAGTAATATTTATATTATTATTAAACAACTGTTCTATTTATTTTGGCATTAACTTTACTGTTTACAATAATTTTTTCATATACATGTTTTATTATTAATAATATGGTACACGTACAACACACGTATACTAAATTAGTAATAATAATATATGTGTGTGTTTCGTTGGATTTAAGAATAAAAATATAATGATAATAATAATAATTGAATA
>NW_025870139.1:0-13513 GCF_002878395.1 Capsicum annuum
TCACGTAAAAAATCTTCTCCATATCATCTATGAACCCTTGAGGATCCTTCTAAACCTTAGAACTAGTAAAGGTTGAAGGATTCAGCCTCATAAATTGGCCAACCCTAATGGCCTCAGAAAAACCAACAGCAGCATCAGCAGGACCCAGCTGACATGACTGAGACGTCACTAACTGGGTCAACAGATAAATAGAATGGCGGAACATGGCATTAGTAATATCCCCTAGAGGTGACTGAGTAGGAGTGTCACTAGCAGGAGAAGGATCAGTGGAAATTGGTGGAACTCCATAACGACAATCAGAAGCCGCGACCTTAGACTAGGTTTGAACTCCATAAGTAGGATGATTCCCATCCACATTGTCCTCAAGTAGAATAGAGAAGTTTCCACGAGCATCAGATATTTTGGGAGGCATAATCTGAAAAATGAACAAACGAGAAATAGAGGAGATTTCAACACCCTAGACTCTACAGCCCAAAAGTAGATCACAAGAAAGGGAAACATTTCTAAATGCCTCATAGCCTCTCTCTTATAATTGTGGGGCGCTACACACCTATAAAAGCGACTCTACTTGACACGGCTTTGTGGGTAGCCAATGGAACTAAACCAAGTATCTGATACTAATTTTGTCACGGCCCGAACCATGGCCTGGATGTGACGGGTATCGCAAGTACACCTAGGACCAAAGACCACCCCTTTTGCCTAGTCAAACAGAACATGGCACACCTAGCAGCGGCTGAATATCAGCAAACATAAGTTTCCCGCATAAGTCATCCAAGACCCATACCTTCATGTCTTAGTTAAATAACCCCAATTAAACCCAATTTCAAAAAAGTTTCACATAACCCATTCATTAACCAAAGGATTAACCGTTAAGGCACACCATGTGTATCATCATATCCTTACACTTGCAAACGTATTTATATGCCATATTAATCACATTAACTTGGGGGAATGCCTTGACCCTCTTTTTTTCATTAAATTAAATTGGAGGAATGCCTTAACCTCATTTAGTTTTATCAAGCCCAAAACATAGACATTAAGTCCTCAAAATCCATATTCATTGTTTAGCCAATTATGCAATGCAATAGTATAAGTGAGTAATTCAAACCGTGATGAATCATATTTCAAAACCAATTTCACAAGTGGGTTGAGGGAACATAATTATCCTAGACTAATTTCAAGTCCAAAAACATCAATTTATGGATTACCTTAACCCCCATTCCAATTCCCACACCCATGAACCCTATTAGTTTAAAACATTAATTTCAAAGCATGAATAACTCATAAAAATCGTGGGAAATAATTCAAGGATCAACCATTCCAGAACCCACAACCATATCAAAACCTACATTTAAATCGATATAAATAAATCATTTAAAACACATGTTTTTCATGAAATAATATTTGGGAAAGAGTAACATGCCTAAAAGTATCACAACAGTAAAGAGAAACCACCCTTGAGAGCCCTAATTGATCAACCTCTTAGAAACCCTAAGTGCTCTTGACCTTGGAGATTTGAGAGTATTTTAGAAGTTATTTTGATTTGTTTTGGATTAATAATTATAGGTTTTAAGTCGTAGGTCACGATTGGGGAAATGGGGAAATATCTAAAGTGCCCTTAATTAAAAGCTAAAAAATTGTTGTCAGTGACTACCGGTCACTATACGCCTCGTAAGGACACATTATGACTCGTCACCACAAGTCATAGTCAAGCCAATAGCTAAAGGACCCATCTCTAGTGACCCTACGATTCACACCCTATGAATCATTAAGAGACCTTACGACTAGTAGAGTCCTAATCGTAAATAGGATAGAAATACTTGGGGCACGCACTTGTTTGGCTACAGATGGAACTATATGACTTGTATAGAGTCTTTACAACATATAACCGCTAGTCGTAGGCATAACAGAAACATCAGGCTAGCACTCTGTCTGACTATGATTAGGTACTTAAGACCCATAATGACACCCTACAGCTCATAGGGAGAGTCGTAGTCTAGGCGGTGAGTTTAAAAACTCAAAAAATTTTAGGGACCAAATATTTGGGGTGTTTCACCATACTACTAGAGAGTACACCCAAGATAAATAGTAATAAGTCATTTAACCAACAACATATCCAAATCTCATCATTATTCAACCATATTCGACATTTATCATCAATCGGACATTTAATCGAACTTTCATTAGTTACCAACATTGACCATATAACTAAATTCTATACTATTATAATCATTATCCACTTATCGTCAATACCCATTAACCACCATTTATTTTCTAAATAAGGATCATTAATTAGTCTATTAGATTTCTAGCCATCATATAATTATATCCATTTATTAGACAACTATTAACCATATAACAATTTTAATTGCCAACATTTCTTAACTAACCATTATTTATCACTAATTTTACAACTTGTTTCCCACTAACCAAATAGTCTTGATTTATCATTTAAACGAAATCTATCATGAATCCTTAGTTATCATAAATCATTATTTCACCACTTTTTATGCATCTCACACTAGCGGGCTACATCCGGCATCCTAATGTCATATTACATCCACATCACACACATGGAGATATATATATATATATATATATATATATATATATATATATGTATATGTATATGTATATTTATATGTATATGTATATGTATATATATATAATTGTAAAATTTGCCATACATAGGGCTAGCCAAAATCAAATAGATAGATGTACACGTAGGCATATCAAATCATCATCTTATGGCCTTGTTGGGTATATCATCAAAGTCACCCTCTGGCCTTGCTGGGTATCATCATCATAAAATCTCTAACCTTGTCGGGTATCAATATTATCACCACAATCTCCTCCGTCCATGCTAGGTATAAATATATCATCATAATTTTCTTCGATTTTCTCGGGTATCATCATCACATCCAATTCAATGATGAAAATAAGAGCAAGCCCCACAAGGGCTAGAGTAAAAAACAAGCCCCACAAGGATTAAAGTAAATAACAAGACCCACGAGGGATAAAGTAAGGAAAAAAAAAGAGAAGAAAAAAGAGCATACCTCCATATTTCCTCATTCATCATGCATGTCATATTTTCAATAAGTGCATACATATATATAACATGAATATAAGTTATAAGCCAATAATCTAGTCCATTAGACCATGAGCATAGTCATAAGAATTATCATGAGTAATGGCCCACAAGTCACCTATTCTTTGGCCCACCATTAGGATTAAAAAGTATATCACTAAATTGAGCAATAGCAAATTCATGGCTTAATTAATAACATGGACACAGGATCCTTTAATAGCATAATAATAGCTTGTTATGGCATCATCAATAATTATAGTCAATTAGACCATGAACATTAGTTCGAATGGAATCACCATAATTTACTACCAAGGTTAGCCGACAACGTCTAAAGTCTTAAAGAGAACTACATCAATCCAAACTTAAGATAGGTTAAGAACCCCCTTCTAATTCCCTAAATACATTCTAACTCCAACTTCTACCCTAAACTAGGATAAGGTATCTAAATCAACTCCTAGATGTATATAAAGCCACCAATAGTCCTAAGGTAAAAGTATTTCCCAAGCACTACACCTAACTCAACCATAGTATCTAAGGCACTTCTATAAATGTAAGAAACTAGAGTCAAATTTCCCATAACATGAGTGACAAGGTCACTCTCATCCAACTAGAGTAACTAAGGCTTCCTCATGATAACCATGAGACATGAAGTCCAATTCATCAAGGTTTAAGCCTTTAAATCAAGCATTTCAATCTATGAATTCAAGTGAACTAAATCATGTAACTAACCCAAGCTTTTCCATTCATCAATTCAATAACTAAAACCCCTCTCAATCTAACAAGATACCATAATTATACTAAGCATAACTCAATCTAACAAGAAATAAGCCTAACCTACCTCAAATCCAAAGAAAGCTGATGAACTGCTAAACCTTCTGTCCCCTCTTCCGAGAAACTTCCTCAAGATGCCAAGTAATCAAAAAAAGTTCTACACATTATTACGAGAATATCGATACCCATATTGCACCATTATACTTTAGGTCCCAAAACAACACCAAAACCCCCAAATAGGTCCCACTTACACACATTTTTTAGGTCAACCCAAAGTTGATACACCATCAAGGAATCATAATAATCAAGAAATCTATAAAAACTAACCTTATTTGGGGATAAAATAATCTCTCAAGATATTTGGGCTTTTGGTCAAGAATTCAAGAAATTCATGTATGAAATTGAAAGATTCTTACCTTAAATCCAATGTTAATCACAAAATTAAATATTAATCAAGATCTCAAGTCACACTCAAGACTCAATTCAAGGTTACCACACTATGTTAGGGTTTCTAGGTCTCAAAGATGAGTGACAAATGCCCAAAATACATCCTAAAAGGTCCTTAAATACCCACATCCAGTAAAGAAATGTTGCTATCACACTCCTTGGACTGTAATCGCCATTGTACGATCACCATAGTAATATTACAATTGCCATAGTATGATCATGATAGTCATTCTGCAATCGCGATGTGCTAGTACCAACAAAACTTAGAAATTTTTAAAGTTTCCAACAACACCTTAGGATTTATTCAGAATCTGATATATGCAAATAAGCTATGTATCAACACTAAATTCAATATTTCGAAAGCATTAGAAAATTTAGATTTTCCATCTGAGGTTGTTTCAACCAAATATGGGTCCCACCCCAAAATTCCAAGTTTTAAACTTTTCGACTAATAGGTCGAAATGAGCTTGGGTACATTGGGAACCAAACCAAAGGTCTACCTAGCATTAAATTGATATTTCAGAGCTGTGATCACATTCAAAATTTGATTCTGAGATCATTTTACTAAAGTTCTCGCTCGGTAGCCATTTAAAACCAGTAAAGACTTCTAAATAGGGAATTGGCCTTAAAACCAAAACAAACTACCACATAACCGATCTATAAGTTCCGGCAAGTCATAAATGACTTGGGGAAGCTATGAAAAAGCTCTAATAGCAAAAATCAGTACTAATATGGAAAATGAACTAAAGGTTCATAACAACTAAAGAACCTAGCTGATACGCCCCAAAATTGAGCCACGTCCTATGGGCACCTCAAGCACACCTGTACTAGAGGTCACCTCAAAAACCCAAGCCAATCATCATCATATCCATCACAAGGGTCAGGTGAATCCCAACCATATAATAAGATTAGCAAAAATAATACTAGAAGTCAAAACTTAACAATGTCTAAACACTTTATTAGATTCATCAAACTAACCAATAAAACCAAGTCCACAGTCATCTATAATACCTCAATACAAACCAATTCTTAGAAAAGTATAGGTCGATACAAGCCCCAACAATAGCTAAAGCAAGTCAAAATAAGACTAAGTCTAAAGATAGGGAACCAAGAATGAATGTTTTCCATAGTAAGAAAGCTTTCCACTTCAAAGTCAGTCCATGAACTTCTTCGATCATCTAATCACTATGTAGGAAAATAAGATAATGCTCTGGCCCCTATGTCTCATGGGGACATAACATCTGGAGATGGTTAGCGGTTGGAGCGCGAGCATGTAACTCAAGGATAAGGACTAGATAACAAATTCATTTACAACAAATCAATATATCATATTCATACACTTATCCATAATATAGATATGTCACATGCTAAACAAGCGATCAAGGATTAACAATATTCTCAAGGCATTCAATCAAAAGACATCAAGTGGAGGTCTCTTACTTTCCACGCTTAGATTCAACAATTTTATTTAGGCATAGGACTTTAACCACATTTACATATTATTAGACAAAAAACTTTAACCATGCACACACATTATTTGTCAATGACATTAACCACATACATGTTCATTCATCAAGGTACTCTAAACACACATGCATTAATCTAGGTAGGGTACTCTAACCTCATGCCCCACTTGGACTCTAACCATAAGCCATCTCATTTGGTGAGGTACTTTTACCTCAAGAGATCTCTTCCAGAAAGGGACTTTAACCTCAAAGCAATTTCATAGGGAAAAGGACATCAACTCCCAACTATTTCATAAGTTAAGGGACTTCACACTCAAGCCATCTTATAAGGAAAGGGACTTTAACCTAAATCTATCACAACTATCATTAGTTGACATCGGGACTTCAACCCTTTGCCATACATCATCTTCTATTCACTTCATATTTAAGGTAGGGTGAAAATATGTGTACGTCTTGATTGTTAGTGTAAATTCTAGGTTAATTATGTTGGGTTTCACTAATACTTGATTTTTAAATTGGAATTTATGGGTGAAACCCCATTTCCCAAAATCTCACACCATCCTTAAAAGAAGAATGTGGATATTCTTTGAGATCCCATATCATCCTTGAAAGAGGGCTATGGGTGACAAGTATTTGTTAATAATAATTTATATGTTAGCTTATTCCATTACATTATCTTATAAATGAGGATGGATTGTGAATTTGCTATGTCTTGGGTATCATCCTAGAAATAGAAATGCCCAAATATGGTTTTGGGTTGACTTATTTTCCATACCCATGAGGTATTTGAAATATTACATGGGTAATATTTTGGTTTTTTGTTGAAATACTAACATCAAAGCCCCTAACCTAGCCTACCCATCTATTCATTAATTAGAATTTGAATTTGACTATCATGTATCCATACACTATTTACCCCTAGAAATGCCTAACCCCAAGACTATTTTCTCATTGGAATTTATTTTAAAATTTCTGCTCTCAAGTAGTGTTTCAAGTTGGTTTTGTCTAAACAATATTTCAAATCTTACCCCCTCCCCAAATTAAATTCTGTTTAGCTTTAATTTTATATTGTGAGTCAGTACTTAGATACCTTCAACATTTATAGGATTTGAAAATTAGTTACACTCCTCATGGATTCGACTCCTACTAAAGTTAAGGTATTGTATTAACAACGATCGCCTTTCCATAAAATAATGGAGTAAGTTGAGCTTGATCAAAATGGTGCCATTGCCGGAGAGTGAAACTTAGTTTTTGCTTATGTGGTGTTGATAGTAACTTTGGGTTCACTCGTAGTGTGTGTTATTTAATTTGTTTTTTGTTTTTGTTTTTTTAGGAGATTTCAATAGTTTCCACGACACAATAAGTGATGATGCAAGCAATGTTGGGACCTTTGATGGTCCCCTCGATAATAAGGACCACCTCTATGATGTGGGGTATGCTAGCTGCATCTGTATACCACTGAATAAAGGGAATGGGGTATTCTACATCACAATTGTGATGTTACACATTCTTCAAATAAAAGGTCTCTTTAAGGGTCAAGCTCATGAAGACCCAAACTTGCACTTGAAAAATTTTATGGAAGTGTGTGCCCGTTTGTGATTCCTCATATCTCACAAGTGTCCATATGGTTATGCCTCTTCTCATTCTCTCTAATGGGTGAGAAAGTGTTGTGGTTAAGGTTTCTTTCCATCGGGTTCATCACATTGTGGGTTGATCTTACCAATGATTTCTTAGATCATTATTTCCTGCCATCTAAGATGTTTCAATTGCGGGATGAAATCATTAACTTTTGTCAACTCAATGGAGAGCCTCTATATGAAGTTCATGAGAGATTTAATGAATTAATTGTGCAATGTCCTAACCATGAAGTATGGGATAGTATGAGTTTGTCATATGGTATGGCTTCAACTTTTCTTGAATAAATCACAAATAAAAATAGGGGGTTGGACCTGGGATACCTAGGTAGCAATGGATTCTCCCAGTGCCTTGATTATGAATAAAGAGTAAAAAAGAAAATAGAAGAGGGGGAGGAAAGTATGAAAAAATAATGACATAATTAGACGTCCTTACAAAGCATGCGATAGGTGCATCGTAAAAATGGTAAATGTAGTTCCATCCAAAGGATATGATAAATATGAGGCAAAATCCCTTGATGGGGAAATTAGATACTTGGCAAACTACTCGGGGAGTTTCCGCCCGACTTATCAAAGACAAAGTGGAAACCAAGGTTGGAAAGATCATAATTGAGAAAGGGAATCATGTGGTAAAGATAAAGATCATGACTAGAGAGATAAGGAAAGTGAGTATGATAGATATATGCCCACACCCAATGACCGAGTAAAGATCAAGAAGTCAAATCTTATGGATCCCAAAAAGTTCAAAGCCGAAGATGTGCTTGCTAAAATCTTGATGAGAGTGGAAGGGATGGACAAAATGGTCTGAGAATTAAAAGGAAAATTTTTTAAAGTCAACTAAATGGTTGTATCACACTCTACTTCAATCAAGCAATTAAAGACCCAAATTAGCCAAATCTCAACCGCACCTAATGTTTATCCCAAAGGTGGCCTCCCTCGTGATATGGTGACAAATCCTAGAAGTGATGCCCATGTATTAGTAATTGTCACCCGAAGTGGTAAATAACATTGTTCAGAAGAGGTTGGGGTCAAATAAAAAATTCTCATAATGATGAAATCAACACAAAGAAAAAGTATGTGGGTGATTCAAATGATGAGGCTCCAAAGTCTCAAGAAGGGGATGATAAAGAACGAATGATAATTGAAGAGATGGTTGATGAGGAGGTAGATCCTAAAGTAGATAAGGGTGATGAACCTCAATGTAACCCCTTGTCATCAGTTTAAAATCCTTCTTCCATTCTCTCAAATACTCAAGAAAAGGGAGTAGAATGTTAAATTCAAAAAGTTTCTTGCCAAGCTTAGCAATCTTTCAATCAATATCCCACTGCTAGTATCCATTCAAAAATTTGAGGATATGCTAAGATAATTAAGGCATTGATATCAAAAGAGTGCCTTATGGATGATGAAACCATTAAAGTAACCCATGTTTGTAGTGCTTTCATGACTAGTGTTATGATGGAAAAGAAAAAAGACTCAGAAGCCTTCACAATCCCTTACACCATTGGAACACACAAATTTGAGAAAGCCTTGTGTGACCTTGGTGCAAGCATCAATCTAATGTCATATTGAATCTATCAAAGATTTGGTTTGGGAATTCCTACTCCACAAAAATGAGGCTCTGGATGGTAGATTGCTCTATTAAGAAATAGGTTGTAGTCTTGTATTTTGTCTTGGTAAAGGTTCTTCGTTTCATTTTACCAATGGATTTTTTTGTCCTTGATTGTGAAATCGGCCAAGTAATACCTATTATTGTTGGGAGACCCTTTTTGATAACTGAGAGAGCAATTGTTGATTTGGAGTAAGGGGAGATGAAATTTTTGGTACAAAATCATGAGGTTTCTTTTTAGGTATGTAAAATCGAGAAAAAACCAATGGAACTTCAAGTGTTATCCATAATTGATTTAGTGGACATGGGGGTGGATGAGGGGTCTCTCAAGGATCCAACTTGTAAACTGAAGAATGCCATGCCGCGATGTTAAATTAAGTTCTAGATGGGAGGAAACCTATCAAGCCACAAAAATAGCCTATATACTTTGATTTTTAAATTTTAGAGTAGATTACGTTTATGTTGATGGATCCATGCAAATTAGGTGCCCAAAGAGGTTGTATTTTGATGATGTTGAGTAATGGTATGTATGATGAAATTGAGTTGGGTGAATTAGCTGAAAGATCAGAGGAGCAAAAATTGCTCTCAGGCACTACAATCGCAGTGCTCGGGATCAAGAGGATAGTGGAAACATGGTCACAATCACGCAGGGTTCGCAATCGCGACCCAACGCCCACGATCGAGATCAGACCAATTTTGAAAAAGGACCATTTATTCCCCCAACATGATTCCATTCCCATTCCCTCTCAAAAATACCTAAATTATAGTCAACTTTGCTTGTGTATGGGAGTCCAAAAGTGCATAATTATTCCATTCTACACCTTCTTATTCGATATGTGTTTGAAATCCCTCTTTTATGTTCGTGTGTAGGCCTTAAATTTATGTCATAGGAATGACCTAAAAATGGCAGCTTAATGCTTGATTTGAATTGTTATTTGTCTCTAGGAATGGTTGGCTGATTGTTAGTGATATGTACATATCTAGGGAAGTCATTAGTTCCCAAAAATTGTTCAAAATTTAAATGAATTATTTTTGCACACTAAGTGTTCGGTTAAATGCCCGAATAAGCCTTTTTGATTTATTTTCACTGATTAAATGGCAAGTTTGAATGATTAAATATTACATTCCATGTTCATGTTAGTTTCTACTTGTATTGAACACAAATTTACAAGTAATGTGGACTTATTTTAATGATTGACAAATTTTTAGACATGCCTCAGGTGCCGCAATCGTGGTGCTTAGAGTCGCGATCACGATACTTCAATCATGATTTTTTCTCTTGTGATAGTGATAACTGAGGATATGTTCTGACTAAACTCTTAAGAGTCTCAATCATGATCCAAACAGACTATGATCACAACAACTATGTCCAATTTGCCAGACTGGCCCAATTCTTATATCCCTAATTTTAAAGCCTATCCATGCTCCATAAGTGTTTCCTTCAGCTAAATCAATTTGGTAAGCATGTTTTAACCACATTGTCCTTAAGGACTAATATTCTATGTATGTATTCAAGGTACTCAATTGCAGGTTATGATACAAACTGCTTCATGGCCATGAAATATGAGATTGTGTACTATAAGGTCCTCCTAAGAAAGAAGTGGTTTACTGAGCGAAGATTTCCCTAGAAAATATTCCTGAAAAGCTCCCAACTTTCTTTGGGAGGCTTGAGTATATGGGTTGGACATTCTTTTCCCATGAACCTTGCAAGGAAAATAAGCACTAGGTGAGGGAATTATATATTAATCCCAACTAGTAAAGACCTCGAACACAGTAATGAGAATAAGGGTCAAAAAAATTCATTTTGGAGATGAGCAGATTAATGAAATTTATGGGATGCAAAATTTTGACTTACAAGCCTACAAAGACTAGTATTGTGCACCCAAAAGTTGGTTGGTTGAGCACCTATGTCCAGGAAGGGAGGTTCCCTGGGTCACCATTAAAAATGGAATACTCATGAGTGATTTCACGACCTATCATTTGCATCTGATTCTCCTCTATGACCAATTTTACAAATGGCCCCATTATACAAGATAAAATGGTGGCCTGACTTATGGAAAACATTCGGTTGAATATTTTCCACTTTGTATTTTGGGAGCTTCGACATTATAGAGCCAAAGGGGGCCCAATGCTCATGTTCCCCCTCATTGATCATAGAGTTGAGTAGGCAGGAAAAGGTTGATGAGTACTCAGGATATACTTGGGTTATCCCAAAGACTCCCATCTACCCACTAAAGATCCAATGTGAGGGATCACCCAAGAAGAGCAAAGAAAGATCGACTTGGGCAAATCTATAGATGTGGATATATACTCTTGCCGGCTATCAATAGTAGGGCCATTTAAGGAGATTATAGTTGAGAGAAGAATAATAAAGGACCTTATTTCTAAGCTACCTTAGGGAATGAGAGAGCCTTCCACTATCCATCACTCCTATGTTGCTCAATTCGACTATGAGAAATACCAAGAAGACTAGAAGAAGTAGAGGGACACTATTTCTAGTCTTTAGAGGGCCTACTCAACTTTAGTCCATTCACATAGGGAGATCAATGATTCTTATGATAAGATGAAAAAGAGGGAGAAGAACAGTGACAAATTCTTTATGAAGATATGGAAGGGGGTGAAGGGCCTTTGGAATATCTTAAAATCCAAAGAGAGACTTCCTTCTCCCATAGATAAGAGTGATGATGAGGTCCCAGCTAGATTTTAAGACTCAGATTATATTGGAGATGATGCCGAGATCGAGAGAGATGACAATCCTTGATACGGTTATAGAGAGTACTTTTTACTCTTTTTATGCTTTCGTAATTATGCAGCAAGGTCACTGCAAGTTTTTAGTTAGTGGTGCTTATCTCTGTATTTATGTATCTTGATGCCTTGGTTTGTATTAGTGATATATTTGTTGTATGTTTTTATGATGATGGGGATGATTTTTATTTTTTATTTTGTGTTGTAATAATTGGGCATCCGATGGGGCTTACATTTGATGGATTGATCAAAAAAGCTTTCATTTTAAATTTGTTTTTATCTTTCTTTAATATTGATATCGGACAAACCTTTTCCTATGATAGATTGAGTGATGACATTCTTAAGGAAAAATCATTGTGTTTAGGTTTTGAGTGATAAATGTAGGGGAAATCTAAGTACCTGTAGCATTGGAGTTTTGGGATCACCCATATACCTATGGTGAATTTATCCATGTGGTTTTCTCTCAGGAGAGTCGAAATGTGAGATGACAGCTTAGGTTGGTGATATCAATAGAAAATTTTACATGGTGTAAATGCAAAAAAAACAGTCCCATCCATCCAAAAACTTTTTGAAAACCAATGGCATGGACGTGAACACTTTTTTAACAATGCTTTCCCTTTTATTTTTACTGCAAAGTCTTTAGTTTGTAGTATTTGGTAAATACCTTTTTTGGTCTCTAGAAGGAAATGCAATGCTGCCTTCTTAAAAAATTTACATATGTGGTGAGTGTAGTTATTTAACTCTCATGTATACTTGTATCAGCTAGAACTTGCCTCGTTAGTATCAAAAAGCAAATTTTGATTATGCTTTGTTGTTTAAATGATCTTGGCCTTCTTTATGAAAATAGGAACCCATTTTAGCCTAAAAAGCCTATCCATACATAGAATAACATCCCTAGTTATCCATTTTGGGCCTTTGAGCCTTTCATTAACAACCATATTACAAACCTTACACCACTTGAATTTTATCCCTCTTTTGAACCCACCCTCCTTGAACTTGAAAATACAACTTGACACCAAAAACTTAAGTTAGATGTGGTAAGTCTTGGAAGAGGCAACCTCGGTCCATGGTATTGTAAGTGGATACCCAAAAACTGAGAAAGTGAAAATATAAAAAATAAAGGAATCATCAAAAGAAGGAAAAGCATAGATTGCACAAAAAAATAAGTGAGAACAAAATGTTTTCAAAGAAATGGGTAAATCAAGGTAGTGAAAGTAGGCATGTGTGAAGTTTGAAACAAATAAAGTGTCCTATGGTCCAAAGTTTGATGGAATAGTGTGATGTAGATGTTCAAGGAGGGTGTAGTCAATTTTTTCTCAAATGACATCATACTTTTCCCTGAACCTACTTTACAAGCTTGAAAAAGTTTTTCTATATCTCCAATCAAGTGTAGTCAATGTAGTGGTGATTAAAAATAAGGTCAAGCATATTGTATGATACCTTTTCGCACTGAGAGATTCTTTGTGAGAGTGAGTACTAGCACTTAAATCCCTTATTTCATGATAGATACTATGATGCATGGCATTTCTTTTTTGTCAGGGGCATGTCAACAAATTGGGCGGGTGAAATTGTCATTTTCCAAAAATAAGGAAAAGAAGTGTAATTGAGTAGCTATCAATGAAGAGTCACTTCTAGAGAGTTAAAGATTGTTTCTTTTTTGTTATTTAATGTCTTTTGCATCCTTGAAAGTGTGTTTTATGTTGAGAGAAGTTGTGAGAATAGCTTTACCCTTGCTTAAGAGATACTTGTTGGTGCT
>NW_025870140.1:0-2147 GCF_002878395.1 Capsicum annuum
CAATAGCAGAGAGAGATACTTTAAGCATGATAGACTTCTGAAAGAAACAATCACACTTTTTCCTAAAATTTTTTGTAGCCTCTTGCTCATAGATGTATCATGCTACACACTGATGATTAAGACTATACTTAACATGGCTTGTCAGACTCCCTAAGACACCTTAAAAACTTAGGCTTTGATACTAAGTTTGTAACACCCCAAAAATGGGTCCCGAAGCGTCATACGGTGCTTGAGGCTACGAGTATCCCCAAGCTAACTCTTTGAGCCATTTCCATACAGTTCAAAACGAATCAATGGGGTTTCCCTAAATAACCCTTAAATATCAACAATCTAATCATCATCCAAGAATAAAAGAATTTTAGAAAGATAACAAAATATGACATATTAGTCAACTCCCAACATCTATACTAGTTTGACTAGCCTCTAAGAAAATTAATAAAACCAGTGAGCCATTGAGACATGCCCCAACTAACTCATACTCAGTTATCAAATATAAATAATTCTGTGAAACCAACATTAGACATCACGTCCTCGGAACATGAGGACTCACCATAACAGAGGATGTGGAAGAGCGAGCCCAAAGAATCACTGTCAAACCTAGAACTGAGCACCTAAACCTACATTCCAAGAAAATGCATCCCACATCCGAAGATGTGGGTCAGTACCATGGAAAGGAACCAAATATATAGGGGTGTATGAAGTCATATAAACATCATCATCATGAATATTTATAAGAAATATGCAGGATGTATGAACGACTCACATAGTGATACGCCCAAATTACAACTCTCGTTAGAAAGTGTAAGCGGCCGTTGTCAAATATAGAACCCAACTGGGTTGGGTGTCGAATCCCACAGGGAATACTATGGTCACTAAGTATTGCGATTATTATTAGACTGTTGATCGAAGGTTCCAAGATAAGGGGGGTTTTGGTTTAAGTGCACAATGATATTATCAGTGTAATGATGAGATGATATGTAATAATATTTGATCACAGAGAATGACAAGTTAGGGTTATGTGCACCTTGTAGTTTCTACTTCTCTATTAACTATGAGTAATAGAGAGTTTATGCATGCATGCACTTATAGAGAGACGTATTCTAATTCTAAACCCAAGTGTTTTTCAACCATCAAGGATTTATTCACTTTAGTTCTCTCGAACCCAAAGTGTACAACAAATTGTACAAACTCTCCAAGAAGTTAATCCTGCTAGGGCATTAACGTGTAAATAGAGGTTGGAAACCCTATTTTCTTGTCACACTCTCTTTTCCAATCAGTAACTTTTCTATCGAACAAGTTAATTCTATAATGGCGTATTCCCTATGTTTGCAACCATGAGAATTCAATCAAAATAAAGAGAGTAATGATATAAGTGGCGTGAAACATCAAAAATTCACAAACTCATAGCAATAGAGAGTATACTACAAGGTTTCCATAACCCTAACAAATAAGCTTAGCTACTCATGAATAAAAAGAACTCAAAATAGACATAATCATCATACCAAAACTAGAACAATCTCCGCGATAAAGATGACTAGTGAGAATAAGAGGAAAGCACATTTTTCCTCTCTTTGTCCGCTTCAACTAAGCTGTTGTTTCTATTTTCCAAAATATTATAGAATCTGAATAATGAATAATCCCTAAAAATTCAGCAATAATGCTTTTAATAACATCCTTCTAATAAATTGCTACTGCATCCTTAACTATTTAAAAATACTGATTTTGCCCGGGAAAAAGTTCCCATGCATCACATTCAGTCCAAAGGCTGCCTTCTCTTTTATGTGAAGTTTTTCTTTGCTGTCCACAGGTCCCCAAAGTGCTGAAATCTTCCACATTAGTACCTGAAAAGCATGCTAATCACATAGGTCAGCTCACTTAATTGAAAATAGACTAGAAGTGCAAGAATTATGTATTTTATCCTCAAAACTTAGCTAAAACATGGGTAAGTTATGGTGCTTAGACGTATAAATACGCCCAACATCACATAGCCCAAAGAAAATCATCATAATCATAAGAGGATGAAATAAGTACAATAACACATGTAAGTCATCATATAATTTGTCAATCACTTTCAGTTCATCAA
Source organism: Capsicum annuum (assembly GCF_002878395.1). Lineage (NCBI taxonomy): Eukaryota > Viridiplantae > Streptophyta > Magnoliopsida > Solanales > Solanaceae > Capsicum > Capsicum annuum. The sequence goes on from NW_025870140.1 coordinate 2,084, forward strand.
GAATATCAATTCTCATAATGTAAATATCATTTAAATCTTTCAAAAGAATAACTTTCACAATTCC
>NW_025870141.1:0-2559 GCF_002878395.1 Capsicum annuum
TTATTTTTATTTTTTTCTTCTCATGTTTATTTTTCTCAATCTTATTTGTTTTTTAAAAATACTTTTATTCTTCTTTTCTTAACATTTATTGTTTTTCTTCTTTTCTTTTCTTTTTTTTCTCAATCTTTTTTTCTTTTCTCTATTTTTTTTTCTCTTTTTTCTTTTATCTCAACTTCTATTATATTTTATTAATAAATAGAAAGTTAGATAATCCATAAAGAGATCTTCTTTCTTTGACATTTAAGTAAATCTAAGGGCATGACTTGTTATTTGGAAATTTTTTGAAATAAGTCTTGCCTCTGAGGCCAAGTTATAGAACATCTCATAAATCAAGACACAATTTGATAGTGTCGAGTCTTACTCTTGGGGCATAATTTGTTGTTTGAAAATCATTAAGCTAAGTTTTGCCTCTAAGGTAAAAGTTATAGAACATTTAATAAATCAAGGCACAACGTGGTAGTGTCAACACTTATCCATTGGGCTTAAATTTTTTAGGTGGTTCTTGGGCTAAGTCTTATCTTAAAGGTAAGACTAATAGAGCATCACATATATCAAGATACAATATAGTAGTATCAACTCTTGTCCATGGGTGTAATTTGTGGGCTAAGTCTTGTCTCTAGGGCAAAACTTATAGAATATCTCATAAACCGAGACATGATATACTAGTGTCAACTCTTATCCATAGGGTGTAACTTCTTGATTGAAAGTCCTTGAAGTAAGTCGTGCCTCTAAGAAAAAGTTATAGAACACCTCATAAATCAAGATACGATGTGGTAGTGTCAACTCTTGCCTATAGGGCATAATTTGCTGTTAGAAAGTCCTTGAACTAAGTCGTACCTCTAAGGCAAGAGTAATAGAACACCTTATAAATCAAGATACGATGTGGTAGTGTCAACTCTTGCCCATAGGGCATAATTTGCTATTAGAAAGTCCTTGAACTAGGTCGTGCCTCTAAGGTAAGAGTAATAGAACATCTCATAAATCAAAACATAATGATGTAGTGTCAACTCTTACCCATCGGGCATAACTTGTTGTTGAAAGTCCTTGATCTATAAAACATCTCATAAATAAAAACACAATGTAGTAGTTTCAAATATTGCCCATAAGGCGTAATGTATTGTTTAAAAGTCATTGGACTAAGTCTTGCCTCTAAGGCAAGAGTTATAGAGCATCTCATAAATCAAAACATAGTGGTAGTGTCAACCATTACCCATGAGGCGTAACTTGTTGTTTGAAAGTCCTTGGGTTAGCACTTGCCTCTAAGGCAAGAGTTATAGAACACCTCATAAATCAATACAGTGTGGTAATGTCAACTCTTGCCTATGGGGCCGAACTTGTTGCTTGAAATTCCTTGATCTAAGTCTTGCCTCTAAGAGAAGAGTTATAACGTATCTCATAAATCAATATATAATCTGGTAGTGTCAACTGTTATCCATGGGGCATAACTTGTTAATTAACGGTCCTTTAGTATTTCAGAAGTAAAACATAATGTCATAGTGTTGACTCTTGCCCAATGTACTAACTTGTTATTTGAAAATTCTTAGGATAAGTCGTGTCTCTAAGGCAAGAGTTGTAGAATATCTCATAAATCAAGACATAACATAAGATTTATAGAACATCTCATAACTCAAAACATAGCGTGGTAGTGTCAACTCTAACTTATGGAACGTAACTTGTTGTTTGAAAGTCCTAAGTCTTGTCTCTAAGGTAAGATTTATAGAATATATCATAAATCAAGATATAGTGTGGTAATGTCAACTCTTGCCCATTAGGTGTAACTTGTTGTTTGGAAGGAATCGAATGAAAGAAAACATAAAGAAAAGAAGAATAAAAAAAGTTGCAAAAAAAGAAAAATAAAATTAAGCAAATAAAAACGAAAAAGAAAAAAATATAGAAGTTGAGAGGAGAAAGGAAAAAAAATAAAGGGTGAGAAAAATGAAAAAAAAAGATAAATTAAAAATAAAGGCCGAGGAAAATTTAAAAGAAAAATAAAAAAAGATATTCTTTTTTAAAAAGTAGATATTGAGAGGAGTAAAGGAAAAAATATAAGGGTCGAGAAAAATTAAGAAGAAAAAAGAAAAAATCAAAGTAAAAAAAAAAAGAAAAAAAGAGTTGAGAGGAGAAAAGAGAAAAAAAGTAAGGGTTAAGAAAAATTAAATATAAAAAGAGAAAATAAAAAATAAAAATTAAAGTAACATAAAAAAGAGAAAAAAATAAAAGTTGAAAGATAAATAAGTTGGAGTTGTTTAGAAATATATGAGATATAGAGCGACAAATAGGTAATTATTATATATAAAATGAAAAAGGTACGAATATACCCCTGAACTTTAATAAATGATACAGATAAACCCTCTGTTATACTTTAGGTACAAATATATCCTTACGTTAATGAAAAGGTACAGATATACCCCTGAACTTTACTAAATGATACAGATATATCCCCCGTCAATGAAAAGGTACATATATACCCCTGAACTTTGATAATGGTACAAATATACCTTGCCGTTAATGAAAAGGTGCATATATAGCTTTCTCACTAACGATAGGACTCGTGTCACA
>NW_025870142.1:0-1044 GCF_002878395.1 Capsicum annuum
AAAAAAGGTGACCAGTATTGCTCTACAACTCAAGGCTTGGATTGTTCTCAGGTAAGTTAAGGTCTAGATGGTATGGTCCATTCACAGTTACAAAAGTTTATCCCTATGGTGCTTTAGAACTTAAGAGGGATGGTGAAGCCCGTTTAAGGTAAATGGGCAAAGAATAAAGCACTATATGGGAAATTATGAAGAAGTGAATGAGGTTTTTGAAATTGACCTTGGTGAAGACTAAGTAACCAAGTTCATTACGTTGTACCATGACGTTAAATCAAGCACTTCAGGGGAGGCAACCCATATTTTTGTACTTATTTATTTATAGGTTTATATGTTTGTTCAGTGTGCAGGAATAAAAAGTGCAAAAGATACCCAAAAAAGTTCAAAAAATTTTGGTCATGCAGACTTCTTACGAGTCGTATCTGGATGGTATGGCTCGTGAGTAGGAGTCCTATAGACCTGGGAGATTAAGCAGAATTAGTTAAAAGTTTCTAGAGTGGATACGACTCTCAAAATGAATCGTACCCTCAAGGTACAACTCATCACATTAAATTGTATCGACTCTAGAACTCAGGTATGGTTCCAGGCCTATACGAGTATAAGAAAAGACCCGTAAGCCTAGGTAAGATTCGTATACACAACTTGTACCCAAGCTTACCAGGTCAGGGTCGCAGGTCAACCCAGCCTAGAGCTTGGTTTAAAAGAAAGAAGGGTATCCATAGGGTACCCGATAGCAGAAACACGCCAAAACCACCATTGTTGCTAGATTTGAAAGCTTCCAATGCCCAAATTAATTCAAAAATAGTTGGAATTAGATACCAACGTGCTCAGATTCTTAACCTTTCTTGAGTTCTGCACAAATTTGGGAAAGAACAAGTAAAAAATTGAATAACCTAAATTGAACTCATTCAAGTAAGTTTCCAGCTCAAAATCAGTACTTTTCAAGTTGAAATCATGTAAGTGAGTTATTTCTAAGTTGCTTTAAGTTGAGATTATTTGGGTATTGCATTTTGGATCCTTAATTCTTAGGTTTATGTTAAAAATGGAAAT
>NW_025870143.1:0-1506 GCF_002878395.1 Capsicum annuum
ATCTTCTTTCAACAAATTGAAATATTATTTGAATTTGAATAAAAGTTAAAATGGAATGAAATTCTACTCCTTAATCTATTTGAATTTGAAGTACATTATCCTTTAAAAAAAGATCTTTATATAATGTGATTTGATTTCAAATAATTCTTTTAATTCAAATATAATATTAGAATATAAATATGCATTGTATTTAAAAAATTAAGGAATTATTTTTAGTGGTAGTAGGGAATCGATATCTATAATAATAATTAGTTGTAGTACTATTGACAATTGTAGTAATAGTACGTACACAGTATGTAGAACAACAACAACAACAACAACAACAACAATAATAATAATAATAATATAACAATAATAATAATAATAAGACAAAAATAGCGATAGTAGTACATACGTAAACGGTAAATAATATGATTTGATTTCAAATAATTTTTTAATTCAAATATAATATTAGAATATAAATATGCATTGTATTTAAAAAATTAAAGATAATGAAGAACTTATCTTCTTTCAACAAATTGAAATATTATTTGAATTTGAATGAAAATTGAAATGGAATGAAATTGTACTTCTTAATCTATTTGAATTTGAATACATAATCCTTTAAAAAAAGATTTTTATATAATGTGATTTTATTTCAAATAGTTCTTTTAATTCAAATATAATATTAAAATATAAATACACATTGTATTCAAAAAATAAAAGATAATGAAAAACTTATCTTCTTTCAATAAATTGAAATATTATTTGAATTTGAATGAAAGTTGAAATAGAATGAAATTCTACTTCTTAGTCTATTTGAATTTGAAGTACATTATCCTTTAAAAAAGATTTTATATAGTGTGGTTTGATTTCAATTTCAAATTCATAGTGCTGAAATAATTATTTGAAATTTGAATTAATTTTTTTTATATGATGTGGTTTGATTTCAAATAATTCTTTTAATTTAAATATAGTATTAGAATATAAATATGCATTGTATTTAAAAAATTAAAGAATTATTTTTAGTTGTAGTAGGAAATCTATATCTATAATAATAATTAGTTGTAGTAGTGTTGATAATTGTAGTAATAGTACGTACATAGTATGTAAAATAATAATAATAATAATAATAATAATAATAATAATAATAATAATAATAATAATAATAATAATAATAATAATAATAATAATCTGTATATATATATATAAGCAAACTTCTATATATATATTATAAAGCAGAGGACGAAGCAACGAAAAAAATCAAGTGACAAATTTTTAAAATGCCACGTGATAATTTTTAGGACAAAACTTAAGTATTGTAATAGACAATTTAAATTAAAAAATATTAAATATTTAAATTTAAAATAATAATATTAAAAGATTCCCCTTCTCTGGCAGGGTTTGTTAGTTGTTAGACAGTCATTATCTTATCAAATTTATGATATTTGTAATCTTATTTTGAATAGAAGACAAATTAATTGATCCATGGTATTAATTTCATTTATCAAAAACAACTCCTGCATA
>NW_025870145.1:0-1748 GCF_002878395.1 Capsicum annuum
ACCAACCCTAAATAATATAGACTGAGTACTATCTGAAATTGTTTGAGATATTATGTAACCGACATGCCTAAATTTGATGCATCCAGTTTTGGCTCTTCCAGATGGTTTTAATAGGTTCATAGTGTATTATGATGCATCCAGAGTAGTTTCGGGTTGTTTCCTGATACAGCATGGTAAGGTCATAACCTACGCCTACAGGTAGCTTAAACCCCATGAGAAGAATTAGCCTATCATGATCTTGAGTTAGTAGCCATAGTTTTTGCCTTGAAGATTTGGAGGCATTATCTATATGAATTTTATGTACATATGTTCACAGATCATAAGAGCCTTCAGTATGTATTTTTTCAGAAAGATCTCAATCTTCATTAGAGAAGGTGGTTAGAGCTTTTAAAAGATTATGACATGAGTGTCTTTATAATCTAGGAAAGTATAATGTAGTGGCCGACACTCTCAGTAGACTGCCTATGGGTAGTGTTGTTCATGTTGAGGACAGCAAGAAGAAGTTAACTTAGGAAATCTATCAGCTTGCCATACTAGGTGTTCGCTTAGTCGATTAAGAGGAGGGTGACATATGGGTTCAGAGTAGTTCAGAATTATCTCTAGTTTCTGAGGTGAAAGAAAATCAAGAGAGAGATCCCAGTCTAGTCAAGTTAAAAGAGTTAGTCAAGGATAAGAAAGTAGAGGTTTTCTCCCAAGGGGGAGATAGTGTTCTGCGTTGTCAGGGTCATTTGTGTGTTTTAGGTGTAGATGACTTGAGGTAGAGAATTCTCGCAGAAGCACATGGTGCGTGCTACTCTATTCATCTAGGGTTAAATAAAATGTACCGTGACTTGTGCAAAATCTATAAGTGGAGTGGGATGATGAGAGATATTCTAGAGTTCATGGCTAAATACTCTACCTGACAGTAGGTTAAGATAGAGCATCAGAAGCCTAGTGGGTCCATACAGGAGTTCATTATTCCTTCTTAGAAGTGGGAAGAAGTGAACATAGACTTTGTGATGGGTTTGCCTCGTACTCATCGCCAATATGATTTAGTTTGGGTCATTGTAGACAGAATGACCAAATCAGCTAATTTTTTTCCATTCCATACCTCTTATCTAGCCAAGGATTATGCAAAACTCTACATCAGAGAGTTGGTCAGATTGCACGGTGTTTTGTTATCTATTATATCAGACAGAGGTACCCAGTTCACATCTCAATTCTAGATAGAATTCAAAAAAGGTCTTGTTATCCAAGTTTATCCTAGTACAGCCTTTCATCCTCAGATAGATGGTCAAGAAGAAAGGAACATTCTGACTTTAGAAGATATGCTAAAGGCGTATGTAATTGATTTCAAGGGTAGTTAGGATGACCACTTGCCTTTGATTGAGTTTGCAAACAACAACAACTATCATTCCAGTATTCGGATGGCTCCATTGGAAGCTCTTTATGGTAGGAGGTGCAGATCTCCAATCGGTTGGTTCAAAGTTAGTGAGGCCTCAGTCGTAGGGCCTGACTTAGTATTCTATGCCTTAGAGAAAGTCCAGTTTATTAGAGAAAGACTCAAGGCCGCTCTGAGCCGACAAAAGTCTTATGTAGATGAGTGTAGAAAGGATCTCGCATTCGAGATTAGTGATTATTTCTGTCTAAAGATCTCTCCCTTAAAGGGAGTGAAGAGATTTGGAAAGAAGGGAAAGCTCAGTCCCCAATATGTCAGTCCTTTTAAAATTCTCAATCATTTAGGCAGGGTAGCTTATGAGCTCAAATTG
>NW_025870146.1:0-2431 GCF_002878395.1 Capsicum annuum
TAATCTGCAATAACATTCTTGTTAGTCTTAATTACTTTAATTGTAAATGTAAAATTTAATATATTCAATACTAATCTCAGAATTTCCTTCGTTGTAACTGAATTTTGTATTTTTTTGTTAACCACCATCGTACCTATGTATTATTTGTTTGTACAATAATTTTATTATATATAATATACGGCTCAAATGCTAATAAACATTTATATAATGAGCATAATTCTTTTCTATTTATTTCTCATTTTATTTCTGTTTCATTAAACATTCCTAAGTAGTATCTACAATGATGTTCTAATTTTTCTTCTTTATATCTATATTTAAGTACTCCTCCATAACTATATTCACTTGCATCCGCTTCTACTAAGTCATGGCTTTTTGTTTGACTAAGTCAAGTCACCACCACTTTCAATTCAATCATTTTGTCATTGTGGTCATTAAGCTCAGTATAGAGCTCTTGATCTTTGTGAGTTTGTCAACGAGGACCACTCACTTTCTTTCTTGGCAACTTTCTTATAATACTTCTCTTGGTCCTTCTTAGAGCTACGCAAAGTCAAGGAGAAGTATGGAAGGTTCACTTTGAGTTTTTCCAAGGCAAACACTCTCTCGACTGATAAATCTTGTGCTGCAGCATATATGGATAGTACAGCACTCAATGCAGAACAGTTTTCTGGTAAATGTAAGTCTTAAGAAGACATAATCAGTAATCTATCAATATCAGCTTTTGCTGTGTCAAGTAGTTCTTTTAATATCTTGTCTTCTACGGAGAAGATTGATCAGCAAAAAACCAAGTGATTAAGATCGTTTAATCTGTTGACTAACTCGAGCAAAGACATTTTCTGGATTATCAAACTTCACAGGGCAGTCTGGTGGTTCAATAACATCAGATGTCTTATTTTCGGTATTAGCTAATGATGGGGAGATTCTTCCTTCCTCACCATCCTGAAAAGAAAAATCACTCAAAATTCGATGGAGTATCTCTACATAATGAAACAAGATAAACTAAATCTAGCATTCAGTTTTTCCTTTCTATTCCCTTCCCCTTTTTATCTTCTCACCTTTGTCAGATCTGATTTTTTTTTTTGGATATTTGGTAATGCCTTGGAAATTGCTTTATTTCTCCTATTAGCCTTAATTTCTAAATGGAGTGAATGAAACTGAAATCCTCTTTGATTGAATGACACTACTATTAGATATCAATTTCTTTACATCAGCAGTTAATACATTAATAGCATTAATCACACCATCATGTTCTGCCATGCACTCTTCATATTTGTATGCACAAGATAAGTAAGGAGGTCCAAGATTGATCATTCTTCTACCATATAGAGGACAAAATATCCTTCATGCAAAAGTCTACACCGTCGCCAGAAATGCTTGCCAAAACTAAAGTCTGTAGAAGGCATGACAAATAAACTTGAGAAACATCCGACATTAAATCTTAATAAGGTATCAGAATCATATTAATGGTCCCTCAACCCTATCAGTTTGGACCTACCAAACTTAACTATAAAATTACAAATATCTTGTTTGAATGATCTATGACTAATCGGTACAAAATACCATTCACAAAATAAGTGTACTCTATGTGTCTTTCCACGTTAACATTATCAGTAATATATACCTCCCACATATGAAGTGGTTCTATCTGCACGCAGCTTATTCCTTCGAACCTATCTTTACTGTAGCCTCTTGTGATGGTCAGGAAAAAGTTGATCAACTTTCAGTTCCTTTTATATCTACAAAGCAGAAGGAAAAAATGTATGTCATAGAAAGAAAACTATCCTTCTGTTGCAAAATATGTAGAGTCTGTTGCATCAGATGAGGAGTCTGTTATGTCAGATGTGGAGTCTATTGCGTCAGATATGGAGTCTGATGCAACAGATATAGAGTCTGTTAGAATACATAGTAGCCTTGCTAGTGGTTTGATTTGTTGCAATAGTTGCTCTGTCTGTTGCAACATCAACAACAGCATAAACTACAAACAACAAATAAAAAACAACAACAACAAAGAAAATAACAGCATTTGTTCCAACAATATCATCAACAACAAATAATAATACATCCTATGTTCCAACACCAGCAACAACCAGGGATAGACCCACATGGAGTCCTCCACGTGCGCGAGCACAGACTAAACTCGTATCGAACTTTATATATGTATATGGAAATTAAGAAAAAATGATATAATCTAATCAGTGAGCACCCTTAGTAAGAGTTGCTTGGTTAGCCTAGTTGTTGTTTATGGGTGCTTAAGGTTATTTATTTCTTTTGGTCTTGAGTTCAATTCCCACTCAGCATATATTTTTTAAATTTTGGTAACCAACTCTTCTCTCCTTATTCACTTTAAACTTTCTTTTATTTTTTTCTCCCTTACTCCTTGTGTTGATTGTTCGGACTCCACTATTTTTAAGCTAAGAAGAACCTACTGTCTAAA
>NW_025870147.1:0-1571 GCF_002878395.1 Capsicum annuum
TTTTTTTCTCTCTAATCTATCTAGTTCCTTCTTGTACAATCATCTGACGAAGTCTCATCAAACAGCTCTTCCACTTCCAGTGGTCACATAGTTACAAACCCAAAGAAACAATAAAAGCTAAATGGAAAAAGAAAGGAGTTTAGAACGAAACTATTTTTGACTTGGAAGACAAAGAAGTGTGATAAATATACGATCGTATAAAATGAATATTCATCAAATTTACTATTTTTCAACTTGTTCTTTCGTCGATGGGGCCTTAAAACAAAATGAAAAATCGAAAAAATGATTCATTCCCCTTTCTAAGAGGAGTGGATCTTTGGTTGATCTGTCCTTCCCCTCCTTTCTTCGTAGATTATTAGCCCCGGGACACCTATACCAAAAGCTCAGTGTGCAATTTTCATGAAATCTATTTTTCAACTTCAAACTAGTAAGTGAGGTTCCATAAATCCGTATCCAGAAAAATAATTTTTTTTTTGTTTTTTCTGGAAAGTATTTTCTTATATTCAATTTTGTATTGGACAAGAAAAGAATTCCCTTTGTGTATGCGCGCCTCAAAAAGGTATAGTACCCGATTCCATTATATGCATCGGGGTCAATCGAAAAAGCCAGCATTTCTTGGAATCCTGACTATAATGCTACCAATAATTGTACTAATCCAACTGCATATTACCCAAAGGAAAGAAAAAAGAAATAAGGATTTCCCCTTTGCTTTGACAATGAAATTCTGCCCCCGTCCCCTTCATAAAAAGGGAGAGATTTATATTGGATCCGTCAGGACTGACGGGGCTCGAACCCGTAGCTTCCTCCTTAACAGGGCGGTGCTCTGACCAATTGAACTACAATCCCAGGGAAATACGGGATCTAGCAAAAAATTTGATTCTTTTTTTATCTCCGGATCAGGTATTTCTGAAGTACAAAGGGGTTATATCATCTCATGGTAGATTGTCGAATTATTGGGCTGAGCTGGATTTGAACCATCGTAGACATATTGCCAACGAATTTACAATCCGTCCCCATTAACCGCTCGGACATCGACCCAGGAAGAATCAATTTTAGACTTATTGGTAATCCAAGATCAACTTCTTTTCGTAGTACCCTACCCCCAGGGGAATTCGAATCCCCGCTGCCTCCTTGAAAAAGAGATGTCCTAAACCACTAGACGATGGGGGCCCGACCCCTAGCTAGCGCGTCTCTCTTTTTTATGGAATTCACCTGCTTAAAAATAAGCTTTGTGCGCAGGTCAAGTTTACTATAATGTTTTGTATGCACAAAACTTAAATTCTTAAAAATAAGTTTACTCATAGTGTATAATGTTTTGTATGCACAAAACTTAAATTCTTAAAAATAAGCTCTGTACGCAGGTCAAGTTTACTCCTAGTTTATAATATTTTGTAGGAAAAATTTTAGAAATAGCAACTATAGAGTTTTAATTGTAACTTTTATAGCAATAGTTTCATAATTACGAAAAATAGCAAGTTGTATTTTGTATTTAAGTAAACTGTAGCTATACAAATACATATATAATAAGATTTATTGCCCTTATTTTACTCAAATTAGTTGAGTTAAATAAG